>NC_084614.1:42662002-42714502 GCF_033978795.1 Nerophis ophidion
TAGCATTCATATATACAGTTAAGAGTGAGTAATTCCTTGGGCATCGCGTCACGAAGTGCGGGGCAGTTCTCCTTCCAGCGAAGGTTACTCACGGTTAAGGCGCTTCAGAATTTCCTTGGCATGGTATATGTTTACCATTGTTTCATCCCCCGGGCAGCTGACCTCAAGCGGCTGCCGTATGATGCCCTTAAAGGAGCTGCTCCCAAGCACATGGTGGACTGGTCTGACGCGCGGCATTGCTCTCGCTAACACTACCCTGCTGGCACACCCATTAAATGTTGCTCCTTTTGCAATCACCACAAACGCGTCAGACTATGCTGTAGGTGCAGTGCATGAGCGGTGGGTAGGTGGCACTTGGCAACCTTTGGCTTTCTTTAGAAGGCAGTTGCGCCCGTGCGAGCGGAAATAGAGCACATTTGACCCTGAGCTACTCAGCCTCTATCTGGCCGTACGTAATTTCCGTTCGCTACTTGAAGGAAGGCCTTTCACAGCTTTTGCGGACCACAAACCCCTCACTTTCAAGATGACCAAGATGGCCGAACCGTGGTTGGCTCGGCAACGGAGGCACCTCTCCTACGTTTCCAAGTTTACGACAGACATCCAGCACCTTTCTGGTAAGAGCAATGTCGTGACGCTCCCGAGCCGTCACGGGCGCTGTCCATGCGGGGGTCGATTTTGCACAGATAGCAGTTGACCAGGCCAACCCAGACATCCGAGATCTGAAGGCTGCAGCCACAGGGCTACGATTTTCTGAGGTTCAATTTGAGGACAGAGGTGTTACGCTCCTTTGTGACCTTGCTATGGGTCGGCCAAGGCCCCGTGTGCCCGCCTTTTAGAGGCAGCACGTGTTCAACTCGATACACGGCCTTTCCCACCTTGGGAGGAAACCTTACCAGCGGCTGGTAGCTGCAAATTCGTCTGTAGTGGACTGAAAAAGGACATTAGGGACTGGGCTTCCACATGTGCGGCATGCCAGCGCTCAAAAGTGCACTGCCACACGCAGGCTCCACATGCACCGTTTACGGTTCCGGAGCGCTGTTTTGACGATGTCAACGTGGACCTCTTCCATTTTCACGCAGCTGCACATACCTCCTCACGATGGTCGACATGACCACCCGCTGGCCGGAGGCAGTACCTCCGACGTCACAGCGCGCGTTCATTGCTACGTGGGTTGCCCTTTTCTGTACCTCGTCAGGCATTTCATCCGACCGGGGGCTCTCAGTTCACGTCTGAACTCTGGGTCGCTGTGAGTGAAACTCCACCACACGACGGCGTATCACCCACATGCCAATGGTATGTGTGAGCAGGTTTACCGATCCATGAAGGCAGCTCTCAGGGCGTCCCTAAAAGACAGCGCTTGGGTAGACAAACTCCCTTGGGTGATGCTGGGAAGATCTGCAATCTTCCTCGGCAGAGTTGGTGAATGGTCAGCCTTTGCGAGTGCTAGGTGACTTTATTCCTAGCGCTACTGCACCTTGGTCCGCCGGTGATCTCCTTGATGCCGCCAAGGGTTTTTTCCCCCATTTGAATTACGAGCACAACAGTCTATTTTTGGGGGTGACACTGAAAAGGTTCGCACCATGGTGTGGACGTAAAGTGGACACTTCCTGTGATTTCAATTAATCATTGAATCAAAGTTTATTAATACAGCCCTCAATCACAAGTGCCTCAAAGGGCTGCACAAAAACCAACTCCAGGTAAATGTTTGATCAATCAATAGGCCAGTTCTATATTTGGAGGTGGAGTCTTGTTTCTGTTGGAATGTAAATCATTTAGTTAAGACACTGCATTCGGGGCCCAGCCAGCCATACACACGCATCTTTGTAAAATATCACATCCACATAGTGTATATCATTTTAAGGATTGTACTACAGAGAATGATAGCAATGCATCACACCATTAGTACTGGAAATCAAAGCTGACCAGTGTCATTACAAAATCCTCATGTTGTTTTCATCTAGTTGACATCATAATGCTGGTTTTTAATCGCATGCAGAGAGCATGATAGAAACCATACCTGATACACTTTAACTTTAGTAGTCTCCATATATCTCTCAAAAACATTAAACTATTAAAAAAAACATAAGTGGGGACTGATTGACATGCTTCCGGTTCTTTACGCCAGTGGTTCTCAAATGGGGGTACGCGTACCCCTGGGGGTACTTGAAGGTATGCCAAGGGGTACGTGAGATTTTTAAAAAATTTTCTCAAGATAGCAACAATTTAAAAATCCTTTCTAAATATATTTATTGAATAATACCTCAACAAAATATGAATGTAAGTTCATAAACTGTGAAAAGAAATGCAACAATGCAATATTCAGTGTTGACAGCTAGATTTTTTGTGGACATGTTCCATAATTATTGATGTTAAAGATTTTTTTGGGGGGGAAGAAATGTTTAGAATTAAGTTCATGAATCCAGCTGGATCTCTATTACAATCCCCAAAGAGGGCACTTTAAGTTGATGATTACTTCTATGTGTAGAAATCTTTATTTATAATTGAATCACTTGTTTATTTTTTTATCTTTTTTTTCCAAATAGTTCAAGAAAGACCACTACAAATGAGCAATGTTTTGCACTGTTATACAATTTAATGAATCAGAAACTGATGACATAGTGCTGTATTTTACTTCTTTATCTCTTTTTTTCAACCAAAAATGCTTTGCTCTGATTAGGGGGTACTTGAATTAAAAAAAAATATTCACAGGGGGTACATCACTGAAAAAAGGTTGAGAACCACTGCTTTATGCAGTCTTTTATAATAGACAAAGTCTGATTCAGAATACCAATTAACAACATCCATCCATCCATTTTCTACCGCTTGTCCCTTTTTTGGTCGCAGGGGGTGCTGGAGCCTATCTCAGCTGCATTCGGGCGGAAGGCGGGGTACACCATTTTTCATAATATTCACAAAACTGAAGTACCACTAAGAAAACAGCGTGGACGCTACTAAACTGAATTTAGCAGTTTACACCATCTAAATTAAAACTTCAAGAGAGACACTCAGTCATAAAGCCACTATGAGCATTTTGTTTTAATTAACTTTCGACAGGCGTACCCCGTAGCAGACAGTCTGGTAGGGTGGCGGCTTGACAACAGATTGTAATAAATAATCACTCGAGTCAAAATGTGATAGAAACGTGTAATTCATAAATAAATGCTGGTAAAGATCAAACAAAATCTATTAATAATGATCAATCATTGAAATTCATTGCTTAAAAAGGCTGTTTGCAACTTGGTCACGGTTCCATTTTTTAACCAGACAGTACCACGGGCTCGCTTATGTTACCATTAGTGGTTTAAAAGAACATGTACAATTTTTGAAAAATCTATGTTTTTCACTATTACTAATCATATTGGAATGAAATGCCAGTCAGTTCAAAAAAAATGCCTCGTTCACACTAATATGCAGGGGTTGCGTTAATGAACATAAAAGCATTCCAAGAGAAGCAACTAACAATTTGCAGTCATGTTGTTGTTACGATACATTCAAAGATAGCTAGTGTTAGCTATCCAAACTACACACAAAACTAGTGTGTGTGTACTTGTTAGGTATGGCCGTAGGTATGTCATTATGTGTTGAAAGAGGGCGGGATGTAAAGCTTAAAACACATCAGAAAGTTAGCGCCCTCTAGGTAGCTGGGTAAAGATTGCAAAAAGCCCCTTTAACATCGTTATAATCGGCATACCGTGTTCCCTCAATTATTAACAAAACTGTGGTGCTGTTTTTCAATTTACAATAATACATCATAAAAAAAAAACAAGTTTGGATTATACATTAAAAAAAAAAAAAAATGTCTTGATTTTATGTTGTAAAAAAATGGCAGGTTGCCAGAACTTCAAATAAAACAGTATTTGTTTTCATTTACAGTAATATGCCGTAAAAATATTAATTTTATGGTTAAAAAAAAAAAAAAAAAAAAAAAACCTGGCAGCTCATTCGACAGAATTTTACAAAAAAAAAAAAGTTTTTCCATTTCAGTAAGAAACTTTTAAAACAACCATAGATTTTACGGTAAAAAAACGGCAGCTCAGTTGGCAGAATTTTCGCTTTCAAAAAACAAAGGCGTCCTTTTTCCATTTACAGTAATACACCATAAAAACAACAACAACTGTAGATTTTACGGTTAAAAAAAAAACCTGGCAGAATTAAATTGAAAAAACAGCGTTACCTTATTTCCATTAATACACCGTAAAAATAACAACTGCAGAGTTGACTGTATAGAACTAGCTGCTCAGTTGCCGGAATTGTATCGTTAGAATTCCATCCATCCATTTCATACCGCTTATTCCCTTTGGTGTAGCGGGGGGCACTGGTGCCAATCTCAGCTACAATCGGGCGGAAGGCGCAGTACACCCTAGACAAGTCCCCACCTCATCGCAGGGCCAACACAGATAGACAGACAACATTCACACTCACATTCACACACTAGGACCAATTTAGTGTCAATTTAGTGCCAGTCAACCTATCCCCAGGTGCAGTTAGAATTTCTTCTTTTTTTTAATTTACAGTAATACACTGTAAAACAGCCAAAATCTCATCGTAAATAAAGAGTGGCAACATTTTTCCATCCACAGTACTATGCTATAAAAAAAAACATTATAAACAATTAACATTCTGGCATTCGACCTGTCTTTAAAATGTCAGGTTTTTACTATAAAATGTAAATATTTTGTTTCACTGTGTCCCTAATGAAATATATAATATTCAGATGAATAGATAATTGTGTCATGATATAGGCAAATCTTTATATAGTTCATTCATATTCATAATTTTAAAGGGGATTTCAAGTGTAAATTCACGTCTTTCTTTCATTGGAAGAAAATGCACCCTTCAGATTTTACCGACCCATTGTCAAAAAAAAAAATTGCATAATATCATATACAACAATCCATCAAAATATACTTCCTATTTTTTTGCCAACAACATCTGTGTCGAGGGGGCATAAGAGGTTTTCATAAAAATATAAACCGAATACATTCTAGAATAAAGGTGAGGCATGGTTTCTATGTGTATGTATCCTAAGTATGTGGGTCTTTTGGTTCGTCGAATGTGTGACAGCCAGCGAGATGCAACATATTTTTTGTGTGTGTTTGGTAATTGTATTCGAAATTCTTCAGCCCTGCGCCAGAGGTGAGGCTTGGCACGAGTGAGGGGTGAACGCTCACACTTTGTTCCTTCGTGGATGCGTGGGCAGGAACACAGCAAAAGGTAAGAAATAACGATTTATTAAACTCAAAACAGGCTAGAATAAAAACCCTGTTGCTAATAAAAAAAAGACAAACAAATGGCGCTAACATGGAGGCTAGGAATAACAAACGGAACACAAACACTTGGCACGAAGGCACAAAGACAGAAAACAAAACGACTAGCATGAAAGCTAGGAATAAAATAGAGCTTAGCGTGAGAGCTAGCGAGTAATAGAATCAATAGCTGTCGTCACTAGTTGTGTATAAGCAAATTAGGATCCCAGGCAGAACTAACAAAAGGGGTGAGCTTAAATAAGGGAGGTGATTAGTAAAACAGGCGTGCGGGAACCGAGAGTAGCAGGTGGAAACAATATGAAACCATGGTGACAGACTAAACAGGAAATAAGGAGGTAAAAACCACCGAAAGTGATATAAAAATGGAACAAAGCAACAATATGTGAATATGTGGATCGCAACAAGAAAAGCACGTTTCATTCAAGGTACTCAAGCCGACGTGCTATGTGCTGAATATAGAGTGGAATAATGGTGGGATGTTGCAGACGATACAAGCATGGCGGCTTCATAGGTTGTTAAGAATGCTTTTCAGAACTACGTACTGAGCTGGAAGTGACTGTGCGCATGTTTTAATGCTGTGTAACTAGACAGTATTATGTTGCATTGTCGCTTCACACTTCATTAACTTTACTCTGTATGTATGAAGTTCACAAAACTCTGACACATGTCGACGTAAACTGACCCATTTTACATAAAATTGCCACTTTGGCTCTCATATTGTAGGTCGACAAAAGCGTTTGACCATGTGAGTCGGGTCCTTTTTTCTTAAAGGTACAATACCAATATTTGAGCCTTGAGTATTGGCCGACAACGATATTGATCCGATACCATATCAGCATGAATCATACATACTTTGTTATTTTGTCATGTGGCTTCCTCCCACTTCCAAAGACATGCACCTGGGGATAGGTTGATTGGCAACACTAAATTGGCCCTAGTGTGTGAATGTGAGTGTGAATGTTGTCTGTCTAGCTGTGTTGGCCCTGTGATGAGGTGGCGACTTGTCCAGGGTGTAACCCGCCTTCCACCTGAATACAGCTGGGATACGCTCAAACTAACCCCGCAACCCCAAGAGGGAAAAGCGGTAGGAAATGGATGGATGGATGAATGAAATGTTAAAAAAGGTTTAATCAGGTGAAATTAGTCAAACAGAGAACAATGGTAGGTATGAAAAACACTAACCTATTTATTAATGAACAACTGGAATGGACTGAAATTGTTTTTTATTACGTTGAAGTAGTAAGTTGATGCGGACACGTTTGTTACTGGATACTTTTTAATACGCTACTGCCTTGGATGCTTTGTGTGTGCCGGGATTATGCCACAATTCCTATTTGATTATTGTTTACATTGACAAATTTGCTCTTTAGACTGCATTATTGTTCAATCAAGGGCATTATTACAGATGTCTAGCTTTTGTGCTACCATGTGCTTAGCTGTTGTGTAGCTGCTAGCTACTGGTGTTTGCTTTTTTGTTAATGACATAAAAGAGAAGACTAACCTTGTGTGCCTTTTGGAGGACATTTAGATGTTAATTGGCTGTTCAGCTAGGCAAAAGTAAACACGCTGCAGGACTGCTCGTAGCTGAGCTTGTATCTGAGATTTTAGATGTAAGCCGATACAATCCGATTCCGATCCGAATCAGATTTTTTGCCACTATCAGACCGATATCAATATCGAAATGGGACAGCAGCGGTTATGCAATCGGTGTCGTTGGTTTGTCTGTAAGTCAGTCAGTCAGTTAAAAAAATAACTCAGAAAAGGACCAAAATGAAAAAAAAAAAGATTAAACATTGGCCCGGAGCCGGATAATTTCTACTAGGTTACTTTACATTTATGTTACAAGCTTCAAATTATTTGTGTGAATGCTTGCGGCCCCGCGGCTCCACTCATAGAGACAATAACAGTGGATGACTGACAGAAGGATTCACTCCGTTTATTCCTTCCACTATGGATAGCGCAAAAAGTATTGGCTGGATTTTGATGAAACTTTTAGAAGATGTCAGAAACTCAATAAGGAAGAAGTTAAAACATTTTGAAACTGATTCGGACAACCCTCTGTAGTAAGGACTTTTTTATTATTGGGAAACAAAGCCTGGCATAGGTCTGAGCTCCGTGCGTGATGTTTCTAGTTACAACTTACTAGTATGAAGTAGTTGATCATAACAGACAGTTTAAGATGACAACATAAGTGGGAACAATTTAAGATGGTTATGCTGTATTATTGAGTACCTTGATGGACCGAAACATTCATATTTTGTACAAACCTAAAAACATTGACTTTTTTATGTATCATTGCTGTTAATATTTATACAAACACAGCAATACCTCGGTTTTTGTATGCCCATTTTAGTGTTATCGTGAGACGTGTAAAAACGCCAACTCAACACCAAGCCAAACCGGAGTCAATGAAGAGAACGTCGTCTTAAGCTTGACCATCTTGTCTATGAAGAATTGTCAAAAGTATTGGCAATGTTCACGAGAACACTAAAGGGAAAAAGGCATTGCTTCTTTGCTGCTTTGTTTAGGATGGCAACAGAAATGACTAGAGAAGACCGCAACATGTATGACTTGTTTTCAAACGAATACCGGAAGTAATCTAGCGGAAGTGACATCATCTAACTGCTGTTTACCGATTATAGCGTACAAGAAATATTAACAAATTTAGCTCCAAATTAAAGCATTGCAGTCACTAATACAAAAATATTACCAAGTAATTATGTAAAGAATATTAACAATTGACTTTAGGACAACACACCCATCTTTTTACAGGATTTGGTTTTGACTAAATGTTTTGTCCAAAGTTTAACCTCACCTCAGTTAGCGTACAGTTAAACATTGCGTGTAACAAACTAGTCAGTTGGTCGCAAATCACTCTGCATTATGTTTGTGGAAGCAAACACATCTTGTCTTAAAGACAATATCAACCTTAACTGCATTATCGTGTGCATGTAACATTGGGATTAATATACTCTCAAATAAAGAAAAGCTTGATGTCAGCTACAGGAAGTTGATCAAAGTAAAACATCCGCAAAGGCACAACTATTTCAGGCAACATTATTCAATACTGGCATCAAAACAGGAGCTCAGAACATTCAGAGAGAGAATGCTCCAGTGGTTTAAAAATATTATTCAAAAAATAAGAACGAATCAATAACGTGATACATTTTCCCCACAGTGGATCAAGAAAACTAAGTCAAAGTCATTGCTAACTAATTATTCTTCTCTGAATTTGCTACCACTACTACTACTACTAAGTTTTACTACTAAAGTTGCAAAACGCAAGTAAAAACAAGGGCTTACATCAGTGTTGCCATCAACTTCACACCAGAAGATTGTAGTTATTGTATTTTGAGGAAAAATATCGTACATACCCTTTTGATATTGTTCAGAACTATCTGCAATGGTAAAATATTACCGTAGACCGCTTATAGCAGTGGTTCTCACCCTTTTTTCAGTGATGTACCCCCTGTGAACATTTTTTAAATTCAAGTACCCCCTAATCAGAGCAAAGCATTTTTGGTTGGAAAAAGAGATAAAGAAGTAAATTACAGCACTATGTCATCAGTTTCTGATTTATTGAATTGTATAACAGTTCAAAATGTAGCTAATTTGTTGTGGTCTTTCTTGAACCATTTGAGGAAAACAAGATATAAAAATAACTAAAAAGTTGTTGAAAAATAAACAAGTGAATTAATTATAAATAAAGATTTATAGACATAGAATTATTCATCAACTTAAAGTGCTCTCTTTGGGGATTGCAATAGAGATCCATCTGGATTCATCAACTTAATTCTAAACATTTCTTCAGAAAAAAAGAAATCTTTAACATCAATATTTATGGAACATGGCCACAAAAAATCCAGCTGTCAACACTGAATATTGCATTGTTTATGAACTTGCATTAATATTTTGTTGAAGTATTATTCAATTAATATATTTATAAAGGATTTTTGAATTATTGCTATTTTTAGAATATTTTGGAAAAATTTCACGTACCGCTTGGCATACCTTCAAGTACCCCCAGGGGTACGCGTACCCCCATTTGAGAACGACTGGCTTATAGTATAGCTTTTACCTTTAAATACATTCAAAAGCACTGTCAGAGAAAAATTACCACTGGCAGAACAGTGACCCCAGCTGAAAGTAAATAGTACATGCGACAATGTGCAACATCAGAAGCAATGCAGGATGTATCCTGCATTGCTAATAGCTCTGTATTGAAGGACTCAATCATTATCATTATTTAATAGGATTTTTTTAAATAAACTGATCGCACACTAGGCAGAGGGTGAAACTTTTGTTGTACATATACGATAATTATTGTACGTCTGGCAACACTTGTACACACTATCCCGAATTGTGATGTTTTTGTGTGGATACAAAATACTAGTTTGTGAGTCAAATTGGGAAAAGAAGAGACAATATTGTATGAGTTACATCAAGTTTTATTTAAGATCACAATAGAAAAAAATCAAAAATAATAAGCCGTATTCCTGATGGCTAGTTCTGTATGCCGCCTACGAGTTGACAAAGTGTAGCTCGCTAGCGTAAAGCATCAATTGCTAGCTAGTATGGTGCCATCAGCATGTGTGCAAACATATGGCTTAGTTATTATTCGTAACCGCACGGAAATCTGAAGAAGATGAAACATTACCAGAAGTACAAAGATGACTTATCATGCTGAATGGCAAAGTGCTCTGAAATGGCGAAGCTCACACGTTCCGCATAGTTTGTGTGGATATTTGATATGATATTATGAATGGCTTGATGAAACATAAGGATAACGCAAACATCACAGGCAACAGGAAGAAACGTTCATTAACTAGACTGATAGTTCCTGATTTTATAGTCTTTTCAAATATATAAACTGTTTCGCTAGTTTGTTTACAAACACGCTGTACAACATTAGCCCTGAGTCTTTACAAAGGAAATAGAACATTGAATATAAAGTTTCCTATGTGCCATTAAACGAGCATCAAATTAATAACGATTTGTTACAAGTGCATATGATTACAGTTGATACA
Organism: Nerophis ophidion; assembly: GCF_033978795.1. Taxonomy (NCBI): domain Eukaryota; kingdom Metazoa; phylum Chordata; class Actinopteri; order Syngnathiformes; family Syngnathidae; genus Nerophis; species Nerophis ophidion. The sequence continues at coordinate 42,672,297 of NC_084614.1, forward strand.
TCTGTTGTCATTTACCCCACTTTTTTAGTTATCAAACGGCCAAGCATTGACTAGTCTAGTTGCCCGCCTATCATTCTGCGGAATCGAGTACTTGGATTCATTCATCCGATTTACATTTTTCCTATGGAAACATGATTTTATTTTTACGACCTTTTGAAACTAATTCCATTCATCCATTTTAGACCACTTGTCCCTTTTGGGGTTGCGAGGGGTGCTGGAGCCTATATCTCAGCTGCATTCGGGCGGAAGGAGGGGTACACCCTGGACAAGTCGCCACTTCATCGCAGGGCCAACACAAACTGCTTAAGAAATTGAGGTAATAAATTATTATCTAAAAATATTAAGATTTAGTCAGAAATGTAAATACTTATAATTGAATTTTCAACTACATCATATTTCAATATAAATGCTGAATTCATATTTAAAGATGTTTGAAATGTCAGTCCTACTTCTCAGGTATATGATTTTGTTTAATTGTGGTTAGAAATTGTGCAAAAATGAGTTTGAAAATGTCTGAACCAGGAGCTCTGGATCCTGGGTCTGGAAATGTTCGCTCTCTACATTCGCTCCAATCTAATGCTCGCCTTGGAAACAATAAATATTGGCAGCCATATAATTTTAAATGTTCATGCTCAAACATGTGTGCCAAAATCCAATGATCTCCAACCCCCAAAATATTACCCAATAGTACCCCTAATAGATGAGTAAAATCCTTTTTTATCAGTTCTATCTTCAAACCGTTAAAGAAAGTTAGAAATGTAAAAGATCATGCCTATAAAGTGGATTTTGTTTCCGTGAATCATCAGTTGTTTTAAACCAAAAAAAAGCCACACTTTAAACAAATAATATGTTAAAATGTGTCCTGAAGCTTTGTGCTTGACTTAAAGTCACCAAGTTCCTAAGTGAGTACGGTCCAAGAAATATTTTAGAGTGGTTGTCATTTGACACTCATGTGGATATGGCTTTCCAAATGTATTTCTTTTTTCAATTAAAGCTCATTATAAAACCATTCAACAATACGGTGTGAAATACCATGATTCAAATGTTACTATATTTCTTTAATCAGTTCATTTATAACGAGCTAGTAAAATATGTCTGTCCGGATGTTGGCCTTAAAATTTTGATGGAAAGTCGGTATTTGTCACAAAAGTCACACAATAAATGTCACTTTTTCAAATATTTTAATTGAATATATGTGATCTTGGCTTCAATTCAAAGTAGATTTGTCTTTTTCAAATTAGTAGTATGTTTACCATGAACCATGAAGCATGTACTTTGATATGAGTTACAGTACAACATCACATGTCTTCTATGTCTTACATCCACTTGAAATGGAGCTGGATACATTACGGACTAAGTATGCAAAGAGTTATGTTAAGTACATAAACCTCTAGAATAAGAAAAAACGGGGTTATTTTTCACACCTGTCATATTTCGCTACTACAGGCTGCTGAATTTGAACTTGAGGTAAGAGAACTTTTTGTGTTTTTCATGTCAAATTGTAAATATTCAGCTTGTTAGTATTAATCTCCTGGGATTTTAAACAATGACTTTATCACAAAACACTAGTTTTCCTAAAAAGTGTGTCGGGAAAGCTATTGTTTAGTTATTATCCAACTAGCTAACTAGTTTTGACACGGTTGTTAGCCCTTATGCAAGCAAGAAATTTGACTTGGGGTTGCTTTCACATTCTCTTTGGCTTGGTTATCAATCTATAACATATACAGATATAATGTTGGCTGGCCAACAGATGTGTTTATAGTTCCCGTTCGATTTTCAATTTGTGTTGCTTTAATTTACGCATTTGTAAACTGGTATTAATTCTGCCGTCTTTTAAAAAATATTTTTTCACATTGTGACAAGCAACCCCACAGCGTGTGTCAATGTTTGTTACAATGAGTTGGAGAATGAAAGGGCCGCACATTTCAAGCCAACACCTAAAGGGGCTGTTTGCTATTTTTACGCAGAGGCTTTGAGTTCGCTAACTTTCCAGAGTGTTTTCACCATTAAACCTTGCCCTCTTTCGGAATTTTTGTGCGTACACTAGAGATGCGTGGATAGGCAGTTATATCATCCGCAACCACATCACTAAAGTCGTCATCCACCCGAACCAACATTTTATCCAAACCGCAACCGCCCGCCCGTTGTTATATATCAGGGTTCGGCAACCTTTACCACTCAAAGAGCTATTTTGACCCGTTTCACAGAGTAAATAAGACAATGGGAGCCGCAACCTTTCTCGCGAATATTTGCTGATGCTCATCCAGAAAACAAGAATAAGGGAGTGCTATGAAGCCGTTGTCTTTGACGCCTTCTACAACATGTACTAACTGCTTGCCAGTCCAACAACATATTGTATGTGGCTTCTGCAGATACCCATACAAGATTGAAAGGCATACTGGGTGATACAGAGTACACTGATGGTTGTGATATAAACAACTTTAACACTCTTACTAATATGCACCACACTGTGAAGCCATACCAAATAAGAACGACAAACACATTTCGGGCGAACATCCTCACAGTAACACAACATGAACGCAACACAACAAATTCCCAGAATCCTTTGCATCCGTGACTCATCCTGACTACCGTATATTTTACACCCCCGCGGCCCCAACCCCGCCCACCTTATGGACGTACGAGGGGGGGGTGCTAGCGGGGTATATAATATAGTCAGGAAAGTCATGGATGCAAAGGATTCTGGGTATTTGTTGTGTTGCTTTTATGTTGTGTTACTGTGAGGATGTTCTCCCGAAATGTGTTTGTCATTGTTGTTTGGTGTGGCTTCACAGTGTGGTGCATAATAGTAAGAGTGTTAAAGTTGTTTATATCACAACCATTAGTGTACTCTGTATCACCCAGTATATCTTGCAGTCGTGTACGTGTATCTGCGGAAGCCACATACAATATGTTGTTGGACTGGCTAGCAGTTTCTACATGTTGTAGAAGGTGTCAAAGGCAATGGCTTCATAGCATGCCCTTATTCTCGTTATCCAGGTGACTGCCAGCAGATAATCGCGAGAATGTTAGCGGCTCCTATTGTCTTCTTTACTTTGTGACATGGGTCAAAATGGCTCTCTGAGTGGTAAAGGTTGCCGATCCCCGAACTATGTATATTAAATATTTCCGAATGGTTCAACCGCCACCCGCCCGAATCTATTTAAAATCTATGTTTTCGTCATGTCACCCACCCGACCCGCGGTTTATCCGCGGACTCCGTGGATGAGACCGCAAACTGCGCATCTCTAGCGTACACTCATACTACACTCATACGCAGCACACACGCATGCACATTAGTTTTGCGTGTGGTCAGCTAATGATAGCGATTTAAACTTTAGCCTCAAACGCTATCTCTCATTGAACGCAGATTGTACGTAACAGCAACATGCAAATTGTTAGTTGCCTCTCTTGGACTGCTTGATTGATTGATTGAAACTTTTATTAGTAGATTGCACAGTACAGTACATATTCTGTACAATTGACCACTAAATGGTAACACCCAAATAAGTTTTTCAACTTGTTTAAGTCGGGGTCCACGTTAATCAATTCATGCTTCTGTGTGTGTGTGTGTGTGTGTGTGTGTGTGTGTGTGTGTGTGTGTGTGTGTGTTTTTCAACTTGTTTAAGTCGGGGTCCACGTTAATCAATTCATGCTTCTGTGTGTGTGTGTGTGTGTGTGTGTGTGTGTGTGTGTGTGTGTGTGTGTGTGTGTGTGTGTGTGTGCGTTTGTCAAAGTGACATATGGGGACATTTTTATGAAATTTCACCTTACATATGAGGACCTGTTGAAATATGAGGACATTTTCCATGTCCCCATATTTCCCGCAATGCTATCGTGTTCTACACCCTCCCAGCATGTTCCCAGACCAAAAATCTCTAAAGTCTTCATTTGTCAAATTTTCAGAAAAAGTGTGTGAAAGTGTGTTTAATTTTTTTGGTCACCTTCGATTTTGCCCCTAGTGGCCATCTTTGCTATTATGACACACACACACACACACTTGTCCTCATATGTCATATGTCCTCATATGTCATGTGGGTCAGAAACTCACACACTCCAACATTTTGAAAAACATCTAACCATTACAGCAATAAATATACTCTTGAATTCTGAATCAAATAACAACACATTTTCAACTGATCTGATGATCTCATCCTTTTTAGTGTTAGTTTTATCTATTAATTTGGTTTATCTGGAGAGGATTTGGGCTAGACAATTAGTAATAAAGGGATTATGGTGATGATTTAATTTGTTTGATTCAGTATTTTACTGTATTGGACTTTTTGCTATTCTGTTGACTAAAATACAATGCCGCACAATAATTGCTTTAAATGTGCCTGAAATGTAGGTTTTTGCATAAAAAAAAAACAACCTTCAACCTTGATTGAGACAAAGGCAATAATTCAAATGCAATTCAAACTACACACAGTATTTAATATTTTCAAATGGTTACAATAGCACATTATTTGGGTATTTTTATCTTTGGGGCAAATTTAGGATTAATATGGGGATTGTTTTTGGAGGTATTCACTTTACATTGTGTTCAAGACGGTTACTTCCGCCCACTCTGAAGAGTCTCGGCGTCTGATTGGTCCAATTTTCAGTTAGGCGCCGCCTGATTGGCCGCTGGACGATGTCTGCTCCTAACAGAGGGCTAAATCACTAGTTAACTATTTTCATCATGGAAGTTATACAGCTCATGTATCACACTTAATATTGAATATATATATAAAAAGGGTTTTCCAAAAGGACCATTTATAATCGAAATACACAACTTCACACACGATTTTGAGCACAACAGAGCGCTCAGTGAACAGCACTTCCGGGACCTGCATCACCGGAGGGGGACATCTATCTTGGCCACAAACCATCTTTGACAGTCTTCGACAGCATGGTTGAATCAGGTGAGCATAAAATAGAGTTTAACGTAATTAAATAGACCAATGTTTTTTAACATAGGAAAATAGTTCATTATAAACAACAGTTAAATGTTGTTGTTATTAATTGCAATCAGATTTGATTTTATGAGGTTAAATAAAGCATTTCAGTTCTGGGCCAAGGCCAAGGCATTTAACATTTTTTTTTTAAAGTTGCATGGAAGATTATATGTAGCAGTGATTGTCACACACACACTAGGTGTGGTGAAATTATTCTCTCCATTTGACCCATCACCCTTGATCACTATGCTAGTAAACCTTTTCTTAATTTTAAACAAGACAGACTAGAGTTCTTCAAATTGTTTATACTTTTTCTCAAATACAAATATTTCAAGCTGATAAGCACTGTGGAGTTGGCATGTTACTGATATTGTTACATTAGTTCTTTGTTTGAGAAGCTTCATGTCTGCATTGAGCCTAAATTTAACAGTTTTTGAAGGGTTTAGTTCTTTGTTTTATTTCTGTGTCACTGACTTTTTTCATTTTTATGTGTGGATTTGTTAGGCGCATCAACACATGAAATAGACATCGTGTCCAAAAGAAGAGCGAGACGTAATCCTGAGGCTGAAGCCACCGAGTTTATTTGATCTGGATGTGACAAGTCTTGTTTTAAGGCCCAGTGGATCAATGATTGGAAAGGTTTGTCTTGTTATGTATCATATCAATGGTAACTGTATCAACATCTCATTTGGATCATTTCCTTACTGTCTAATACAGGTTGTATTATATGGCTTTAATTAGAAGTGTTTGGAATAACAGCGTTCCACGTCCCAAGAGCTAGCTTCTGTAGCCGAGGATCGGACCGCCAAGTGCCCTGCCTTCGGCTGCCGCCCAGTTCACAATGCACCTGACCTCTATGGCCCCTCGGAGTCTTGTTCACGAGTGGGGGAAGAGTGGATCGTGAGATCGACAGGCGGATCGGTGCGGCGTCTTCAGTAATGCGGACGTTGTATCGATCCGTTGTGGTGAAGAAGGAGCTGAGCCGGAAGGCAAAGCTCTCAATTTACCGGTCGATCTACGTTCCCATCCTCACCTATGGTCATGAGCTTTGGGTCATGACCGAAAGGATAAGATCACGGGTACAAGCGGCCCAAATGAGTTTCCTCCGCCGTGTGGCAGGGCTCTCCCTTAGAGATAGGGTGAGAAGCTCTGCCATCCAGGAGGAACTCAAAGTAAAGCCGCTGCTCCTCCACATGGAGAGGAGCCAGATGAGGTGGTTCGGGCATCTGGTCAGGATGCCACCCGAACGCCTCCCTAGGGAGGTGTTTAGGGCACGTCCAACCGGTAAGAGGCCACGGGGAAGACCCAGGACACTTTGGGAAGATTATGTCTCCCGGCTGGCCTGGGAACGCCTCGGGATCCCCCGGGAAGAGCTAGACGAAGTGGCTGGGGAGAGGGAAGTCTGGGTTTCCCTGCTTAGGCTGCTGCCACCGCGACCTCACCTCGGAAAAGCGGAAGATGATGGATGGATGGATGGATGGTATAACAGCGGTATATGAAAACGATGTTACTAATGCTGTTACTTTTACCGGTAACGAGTAATCTAATAACTTTTATGTACGCTACAACGCTGTTACGATGCGTTTTATGTAATCTGGCATGCTACTTTTGATGTGATTGTATGTCAACAAGACAGCGTTAGAAGCACAAAAGGTTTAGTGCAGTAATATCTTTTTACTAATGAAAGCAACCCCCGGAAGTAATTACGAACACGATATCAAATAGAAAGAGGCCTCATCCACACGCAAACAAAAACATTCAACAGAACTATCTTAACTGCCACTGCTAAGCTAAAAAATACAGCTGAACTATTTTGCTATGTCTGGGCGCTGGAGTCTCACGTCACTTGGCAAAAGGCACAGCTTTTTAAAGGCACACACACACTCTGCTCTCATGAAATGTCTCTCAACTGCATATGCTAGATATTTAAAACTTTTCTTTTTCAAGTAACACATTAATTACAAACCCCGTTTCCATATGAGTTGGGAAATTGTGTTGGATGTAAATCCAAACGGAATAATTTTTTTTACAAATAATAATTAACTTAGAATTTCATGGCTGCAATACGTGCCAAAGTAGTTGGGAGAGGGCATGTTCACCACTGTGTTACATCACCTTTTCTTTCAACAACACTCAATAATCGTTTGAACTGAGGAAACTAATTGTTGAAGCTTGGAAGGTGGAATTCTTTCCCATTCTTGTTTTATGTAGAGCTTCAGTCCTTCAACAGTCCGGGGTCTCCTCTGTCGTATTTTACGCTTCATAATGCACCACACATTTTTGATAGGACTGCAGGCCGGCCAGGAAAGTACCTGCACTCTTTTTTTATGAAGCTGAACACGTGCTGAATGTGGCTTGGCATTGTCTTGCTGAAATAAGCAGGGGCGCACATGAAAAAGTCGGCGCTTAAATGGCAGCAAATGTTGTTCCAAACAGATGGGTAACTTACAGATGTGTAAGTTACCCATGCCTTGGGCACTAATGCACCCCCATACCATCACAGATGCTGGCTTTTCAACTTTGCGTCGATAACAGTCTGGATGGTTCGCTTCCCCTTTGGTCCGGATGAAACGGTGTCGAATATTTCCCCCAAAAATTTGAAATGTGGGCTCGTTAGACCACAGAACACCTTTCCACTTTGCATCAGTCCATCTTAGATGATCTCGGGCCCAGAGAAGCCGGCGGCGTTTCTGGATGTTGATAATTGGCTTTCGCTTTGCATAATAGAGCTTTAACTTGCACTTACAGATATAGCAACAAACTGTATTTAGTGACAGTGGTTTTCTGAAGTGTTCCTGAACTCATGTGGTGATATCCTTTAGAGATTGATGTCGGTTTTTGATACAGTGCCGTCTGAGGGATCGAAGGTCACGGTTATTCAATGTTAGTTTCCAGACATGCCGGTTACGTGGAGTGATTTCTCCAGATTCTCTGAACCTTTTGATGATATCATGGAGCGTAGATGTTGAAATCAGTAAATTTCTTGCAATTGCACTTTGAGAAACGTTGTTCTTAAACTGTTTGACTATTTGCTCACGCAGTTGTGGACAAAGGGGTGTACCTCGCCCCATCCTTTCCTGTGAAAGACTGAGCATTTTTTGGGAAGCTGTTTTTATACCCAATCATGGCACCCACCTGTTCCAAATTAGCCTTCACACCTGTGGGATGTCCCAAATAAGTGTTTGATGAGCATTTCTTAACTTTATCAGTATTTATTGCCACCTTTCCCAACTTGTTTGTTGCGTGTTGCTAGCATCAAATTCTAAAGTTAATGATTATTTGCACCAAAAAAATGTTTATCAGAGTGAACATCAAATATGTTGTCTTTGTAGCATATTCAACTGAATATGGCTTGAAAATGATTTGCAAATCATTGTATTCTGTTTATATTTGCATCTAACACCATTTCCCAACTCATATGGAAACGGGGTTTGTACTTAATTTTATAATTATTTACATTTATGAAAGAGTAATTCTGTTTGTAATTGAATTTTTAGTCAAGTAACGACTATTATTATTCCTTTTTAAAACAGATATTCCAAACATTGTTAATTGATAAACTGTTTTATCAGGATATGGTGTATTTGCTCTTGCATCAATTTAAAAAGGTTCTTTTGTGGTCGAGTACCGAGGGAAGTTCATCTCAAGACATGAGCGGGACAAGAGACAGAAACCCTCTATAAATATCTTTACTATTTATCTGGCATTATATGCTCATAATGTTAACAACAAAAAGTGCTGATAATGTTATAATTAATAAGTTCTAACATTATTTTTATGTGTTTTGTTGCAGACACCAACTGTTGATGTTCTATCTCAACATTCTCCAGATTCATGTGAGCGATAAACCGACTTCATCCCTCCAACAGGTTATTACTTGACTATTTTACTATCCATCCATCCATCCATTTTCTACTACCTGTCCCTTTTTTGGGTTGGCGGGGTGTGCTTGAGCCTATCTGAGCTGCATTCGGGCGGAAGGCGGAGTACACCCTGGACAAGTCGCCACCTCATTACACGGCCAACACAAATAGACAACATTTACACTCACATTCACACACTAGGGCCAATTTAGTGTTGCCAATCAACCTATCCCCAGGTGCATGTCTTTGGAGGTATGATGAAGCCGGAGTACCCGGAGGGAACCCACGCAGTCACGGGGAGAACATGCAAACTCCACACAGAAAGATCACGAGCCCAGGATTTAACTCAGGACTACTCAGGACCTTCGATTTGTGACGCACATGCACTAACCCCTCTTCCACTGTGCTGCCCTATATCTGCTAAAAACTTGACACAACCTATTCTTCAAAAGACATTTAATCCTTTTAACCTCTCACAGATCAGTTTATATGACAACATTTTTTAAGCGTACATTCATGTTAGTCTGTGGAATTTACAACTCATGTTTAGCAAAACAGGAGGTGTTACAGGTCAGCAACATGAATTCTATATGTGATCACTTGTCATGTACTCATATTGTTTGAACTAAAAAAGACTTCAGTGTGTTTCATATAAGGTCCTCATATTTTTCTGAACCACATTAGTGTGTGTTACAATGTTTAATTCAAAGCTTTAAAATGAGTGTTTCAATCCAGGTCCTCATATTTTCTGAACCACATTTTAGTGAATGTTACATTCTTAAATAATAGTCTAAGAGCTAAAACGCTATAATAATCTTTACTGTTTATGCAGAATTATATGCTCAGAATATTATCAACCAAAAGTGGTTGTTAATGTTATAATTAATTAGTTCTGACATTATATTTTTGTGTTTTGTTGCAGACACCAACTGTTGGGGTTCTATCTCAACATTCTCCAGATTCAGATGTGAGCGATAAACCGACTTCATCCCTCCAACAGGTTATTACAAGTCTATTTTTACTATATCTGCTCTAAATGTGACCCAACCTATATTTTGAAAGACGTTTATTAATTTTAATCTCTCACAGATCAGTTTATATGACAACATTTTCGTAAGGGTACATCCGTGTTAGTCAGTAAGGAGTTTGGAACTCATGTTTAGCAAAACAGGAGATGTTACAAGTCAACAACATACATTCTACATGTGACCACTCGTCATGTCCTTATATTGTTTGAACCAAGAAAGACTTAGGTGTGTTTCATATAAGGTCCTCATATTTTCTAAACCAGATTAGTGTGTGTTACAATGTTAATGTCCAAGCTTTAAAATGAGTGTCTCAATTCAGGTCCTCATATTTTCTGAACCCGATTTTAGTGTGTTTTATATTCTTAATTAATTGTCTAAGAGCTGAAACTCTGTAATAATCTTTACTATTTATCTGGCATTGTATGCTGAGAGTTTCATCAACAAAAAGTGCTGATAATGTTATAATTAATTAGTTCTGACATTATATTTTTGTGTTTTGTTGCAGAAACCAACTGTTGAGGTTCCATCTCAACATTCTCCGGATTCAGATGTGAGCCATTAACTGACTTCATCCCTCCAACAGGTTATTACATGTCTATTTTTACTATATCTGCTCTAAATTTGACCCAACCTATATTTTGAAAGACATTTATTAATTTTAATCTCTCACAGATCAGTTTATATGACAACTTTTTCGCAAGGGTACATCCATGTTAGTCAGTAGAAAGTTTAGAACTCATGTTTAGCAAAATAGGAGATGTTACAAGTCAACAACATAAATTCTACATGTGAGCACTCGTCATGTCCTTATATTGTTTGAAGCAAGAAAGACTTAGGTGTGTTTCATATAAGGTCCTCATATTTTCTGGACCAGAAAATGTGTGTTACAATGTTAATGTCAAAGCTTTAAAATGAGTGTCTCAATTCAGGTCCTCATATTTTCTGAACCAGATTTTTGTGTGTGTTACATTCTTAATGAATTGTCTAAGAGCTGAAACTCTGTAATAATCTTTACCCTTTATCTGGCATTGTATGCTCAGATTTTTATCAACAAAAAGTGGTGAGAATGTTATAATTAATTAGTTATGACATTATATTTTTGTGTTTTGTTGCAGAAACCAACTGTTTGAGGTTCTATCTCAACATTCTCTAGATTCAGATGACAGCCATAAACCGACTTCATCCCTCCAACAGGTTATTACATGTCTATTTTTACTATATCTGCTCTAAATTTGACCCAACCTATATTTTGAAAGACATTTATTAATTTTAATCTGTCACAGATCAGTTTACATGACAACATTTTCGTAAGGGTACATCCATGTTAGTCAGTAGGGAGTTTGGAACTCATGTTTAGCAAAACAGGAGATGTTACAAGTCAACAACATAAATTCTACATGTGAGCACTCGTCATGTCCTCATATTGTTTGAACCAAGAAAGACCTAGGTGTGTTTCATATAAGGTCCTCATATTTTCTGAATCAGATTAGTGTGTGTTAAAATGTTAATGTCAAAGCTTTAAAATGAGTGTTTCAATTCAGAAAATGCAGTGCCTCTTGTTTACAGCCGGTTTCTGCAGCGCTGTTTTCATTGATCAAAGTATTTTTTCGGTGGTCGTGTTTTTGGTACATAACTTGTAAATAGTGCGCAAATAATAGGCTATATATATATATAAATACATTCAAACCCCGTTTCCATATGAGTTGGGAAATTGTGTTAGATGTACATATAAACAGGATACAATGATTTGCAAAGAATTTTCAACCCCAATTCTGTTGAATATGCTACAAAGACAACATATTTGATGTTAAAACTGCTAAACATTTTTTTTGCAAAGAATTTAGGGATTTTACCATCTACGGTCCGTAAAATTATCAAAAGGTTCAGAGAATCTGGAGAAATCACTGCACGTAAGCGATGTACTGCATTAAAAACCGACATCAGTGTGTAAAAGATATCACCACATGGGCTCAGAAATACTTCAGAAAACCACTGTCAGTTACTACAGTTGGTCGCTACATCTGTAAATGCAAGTTAAAACTCTACTATGCAAAGCAAATGCCATTTATCAACAACACAGAGGAACGCCGCGGGCTTCGCTGGGCCCGAGCTCATCTAAGATGGACTGATGCAAAGTGGAAAAGTGTTCTGTGGTCTGACGAGTCCACATTTCAAATTATATATGGAAATTGTGGACGTGGTGTTCTCCGGAACAAAGAGGAAAATAACCATCCGGCGCAAAGTTCAAAAGCCAGCATGTGTGATGGTATGGGGGTGTATTAGTGCCCAAAGCATGGGTAACTTACACATCTGAGAAGGCACCATTAATGCTGAATGGTCCATACAGGTTTTGGAGCAACATATGTTGTCATCCAAGCAACATTATCATGGACGCCCCTACTTATTTCAGCAAAACAATGCCAAGCCACGTGTTACAACAGCGTGTCTTCGTAGTAAAAGAGTGCGGGTACTTTCCTGGCCCGCCTGCAGTCCAGACATGTTTCCCATCGAAAATGTGTAGCGCATTATGAAGCGTAAAACACGACAACTTAAGCTGTACATCAAGCAAGAATGGTAAAGAATTCTACTTTCAAAGCTTCAACAATTAGTTTCCTCAGTTCCCAAACGTTTATTGAGTGTTGTTAAAAGAAAATGTGATGTAACACAGTGGTGAACATGCCCTTTCCCAACTACTTTGTCACGTGTTGCAGCCATGAAATTCAAAGTTAATTATTATTTGCAAAAAAAAAAAAGTTTGAGTTTGAACATCAAATATGTTGTCTTTGTAATGCTTTCAATTGAATATGGGTTGAAAAGGATTTGCAAATCATTGTATTCAGTTTATATTTACATCTAACACAATTTCCCAACTTTTATGGAAACGGGGTTTGTATATATATTAGGGCTGGGCAATGACTAAAATTTTTAATCGAAGTTAATCGCACTATTTCTCTTATTAATCGCGATTAAATGCATTGTATACGCAAAGCCCAATAATGAATTCAAAAGTAGTGTGTAGTGCACCTTTATTGGAATATTCTCCCACATGAACAAAAGCGCCAAAACATTTGTTGAGCAAACACAATTTAAATCAGTCCTTGTTAAACAGCAGCAGTTAAATAGCAAATTTTATGAAAATTAACTCCAAAAATGTAAATACAAACATTTAAGCTTATTGCCACTGCCAGGGTATTTAAGTTATCCTGTTTGTTATGGAAAATAAATATAATCTACATACAAATCTCTGAGCCACAATCATAACATCTGAACAGGCAATTTCTGAGGTAACAGCAGAAACATTTTTTTTTATCAGGGATCTTATGTTTAAAAAACTTATATTATAGGTAGTGGGCTGTTTTAGGGAATTTTTGATCAAATTATCCGTAGTAACAATATTAATAATGTTGTGTTTATTCTGCGTAGTGCACTTAAAATAATTATGACCATATCTGTTTGCTTGGTGCTTTGATAAACTGAACGCATATACATGGTACTATATTGTAATGTTATGAGCCAGGGGAAAAAAGAACTACCCTACCCAGCATGCAACAGGAGTGACGAGCATGCGCGGTAGCCCGGTATAGGTTGTGTCGCCATGACGGCATCTTGTATGTTGTGATATGCACGCTCTGAAAGCAAACGTTAAGAACTCAGCCAACCTCCTCGTCTGCATTATTGATAAATAGACGGACAACACATATACTCCGCTGCTTCACAAAGCACAATATGTTAAATGTTTACTTTTACAGTTTTCTAATTCTTTCTTTCAGATTGACACCAGGACAAATCGCTGGAAGTGGGTATGTCTCAAGCTTCTTCCACTTGGTCCACTCCAAAGCGGGGTAAATAAATAATCCACATCATTTACTAGAATATTATATTACGTTTTGCACCTTTTCACTGTGTTATAGTCATTATTCCTTCAGTAAGAAATTGTATTTTGTCTCCTTTATGACAGCTGCAAAGGGGAAGAAGTGGAAGCAGTTGAATGACACATGTTGCATTTTGTAACTGGCAACAAAGTACCAGGTAAAAAAGATTGTGAAGCCTGCCTCCATAAAGAACTAGTAGCTCTACAGGACAGAGATTCGCTTGCCATCAAGTACTACATCCATAACAGAATCATATTAAAAAAAGGGAAAAAAAATGTTTTCCCACATCTTCTGTGGTAGTTTGAGTATGTTACCAGCAATTAAAAAAGCAAAATAAACAGCAAGCATTTTGTATTTATTCCAGATAATTCTTAGCGACAAAATCCACAAAAACAATTCAGTTACACTTAGTCGACAATTACATTTTTACCCATGTTTCTTTTAAACTCTTCTTGGTTTTAGATTACATTAGCATGGGATTGGGATTTTTTTTTTTAAATGACAACACATCAACTAAACCAACTCAGGTGGTTTTGTTAAGTCTCTGATGTCATTAGCCTCATATGTCACATGAACCTGAAATCTTAAACACTCTGTGACGTCATGGTTGTCATATTTCACAAACTTGAAATCTTAAACACTCTGTGATGTCATGGTCATCATATGTCACATGAACTTGAAATCTTAAACACTCTGTGACGTCATGGTCATCATATGTCACATGAACCTGAAATCTTAAACACTCTGTGACGTCATGGTCGTCATATGTCACATAAACTTGAAATCTTAAACACTCTGGTCTTCATTTGTCACCTAAACCTGACAAGTCCTCATATGTACCATAAAAATCAGGTTCAGAAAAAAACAAAGGAGTTGCAAAAATCTCAATAGACCACTGTGTTTCTAAAATTCTGGTTCACTAACCGTCTGATTCCCAGGCCTGTAGGACCATTGGAAAGGCATGTCCCCATATGTCACGTTTTTGTCATAAGTCCTCATATGTCACCCAAACACGTATATGTGTGTGTGTGTGTGTGTGTGTGTGTGTGTGCGTGTATGTTTTTGTAATTCTACCCTTCTTGAGACATCAACAAGGAAAAGTACCTTCCATATTAGGACCGGTGAACAAGTTAGGACCGAAATCAAGGTCCCAATGCGAAAAACCATTGCATCGAATAGAGAATGTCTCATGTGCACCCCTAGTGGTGAAATCTATCAAAATTAGGGTGGTCCCAAAAAAGGAGGGATTTTGCAAATTGACTGTGTGTCGCTTTTAAAAGTGCTGACCCTCTGGTCAACATATGAAATAACAAGTGTGTGTAAAAAATTGAAGTGCTTCTCCTCTGGCTAACATATGTGGTAACAAGGAGCTCTGTAGAAAACTGACTGCAGAAAGTCAGCGACCTCTTTGCACTATTTGCTTCAGCATCCGCTGACCCCTCTCTGTGACTTTACGTGGCCAACCACTTGGTGGCTGAGTTGCTGTTGTTCCCAAACTTTTCCATTTTCTTATAATAAAGCCAACAGTTGACTTTGGAATATTTAGGAGCGAGGAAATTTCACGACTAGATTTCTTGCACAGGTGGCATCCTATGACAGTTCAATGCTGGAAATCACTGAACTCTTGAAAGCGGCCCATTCTTTCACAAATGTTTGTAGAAACAGTCTCATTGCATAAGTGCTTGATTTCATACACCAAGGGATTAGGACACCTGATTTTGATCATTTGGATGGGTGGCCATACAGTGTATTTCATGCGTGTGTCTGAGACTGGAAATGAGTGTTTGTGTCCATTTTGTGTTGAGCTGTTAAAATAGAAACAATAGCATAAAGCAAACCACTTATCCAGTCTCATGTTGGGTGCACATTTTAATAGGGTTCACTTACCAAGGATTAAAAGAAACGATTAGTGCTGACAAAATGACAAATAAACTCATGTCATTACTTACAAAAACATTATTGCAATAGAAATGTTGACCAGCAGATTAATTACACAATTTATTTTGACTGCATGTGCTCCTTTACCGTAACATACATCCATCCATTTTCTACCGCTTATTCCCTTTGAGGTGGCGGGGGGTGCTGGTGCATAGCTAAGCTACAATCGGGAGTAGATGGTTATCTGAAAGGTGTGTTAGAATCAGGAGGTTAGCTGAAACACTTAAGGCCTGGTTTGCGTGTACTACGTGCAAATTTGATAGCGCAAGCAAAGCGGATTTACTAAACGTGTGTAAAGTGGAGTGCATCTGTTAAGTGAGCAGAATAAGGTGTGCAATCCATTTAGAATGCCTGTCTTCATGAATATGCAAAATATATGCTGATCATCACAACGCCCAAAAAGCTGCAAAGAGAAAGTGCATACATGTTATCCAGCACTCGCAATGTGATTTAGCAACACTCATCATCGTTTTGCAGGCACTATTTTGCGTTTTATTTAGCACGTCTTAAAAGTATGTGTACACAGACACACACTCGGTGCTTGCGCTGCAAAGACAGGATTTACAGAGAATCGTCCGCCATATGTGTGCGTCAACATACTTGCATGGTCTGTCAGAAATAAAAAATCAACATCCTTTTATGATCAAGGGTGTGATTAAAACAAATTGAATTGATGCGTTTTGGTGTCTGTTGGCGTTTTGTTTTTATAATGCCGTTCCTTTTTTCATTTATAATATTAAAGGCCTACTAAAACCCACTACTACCGACCACGCAGTCTGATAGTTTATATATCAATGATGAAATATTAACGTTGCAACACGTACCAATACGGCCTTTTTAGTTTACTAAATTGCAATTTTAAATATCGCGTGACGTCACGTATTGGAGGGGACATATTAGCGAGGCAATAAACACGGCTAAAAGTCGTCTCTCTTCATGGCATGATTACACAGTATTTTGGACATCTGTGTTGCTGAATCTTTTGCAATTTGTTCATTTAATAATGGAGACTATAAAGAACAATGCTATTGGTGGAAAGCGGTGGATTGCAGCTGCCTTTAGCACCGAGACACAGCCGGTGTTTCTTTGTTTGTTGTGAAGCAGAGCGGTCAAGCGAACATGTTTCTCTACGTCAACCAGCATGTCTTTGGATGGGAAAATTGTGATATTAAGTCGGCTCTTACCGGAGACATCAGTGGATTATGGGACTTCCTCCTGCAGTAGCTGTCAAAAAAGGCAGCTGTGAGCTTGGCTGCCCGGCTTCTCTGTGAGACACTGCGTGTTCACCGCAGCCATCCGACCTCGAGGTATGTCTTTACAATCTCACTAAAACACTATTAAAAGAATAAGCAGATAAGGGATCTTCCAGAATTATCCAAGTAAATGTGTCTAATTACATCTGAAACGCTCACACTGCCGCCACCCGGAGCTGTAACTTTTTTTTTTATATTCCTTCACTATCAATATCCTAATTCACGAATCTTTCATCCTCGCTCAAATTAATGGGGAAATTGTCGCTTTCTCGGTCCGAATTGCTCTTACTGCTGGAAGCTCCCATTAAAAACAATGTGAATATGTGTGGGGCCCTGCAACTCGTGACGTCACGCGCACATACATAAAGGCAGGGCTTTTCTATTAGCGACCAAAAGTTGCGAACTTGATCGTCAATGTTCTCTATTAAATCCTTTCAGCAAAAATATGGCAATATCGCAAAATGATCAAGTATGACACATAAAATGGACCTGCTATTCCCGTTTGAATAAAAAAAATCTCATTTCATATAGGCCTTTAACATACTGTATCTCCTGGACGGTTTCTAATATTGCTATAAAAAGTGATGCCTTTAACATACTGTATCTCCTGGACGGTTTCTAAAATTGCTATAAAAAGTGATGCATGTCTCCTGCATGTTCGAAAACATAGTAAAACGCCACAGGTAGGCGCAAGGTAACATGCATGTGCAGTAAATAAAAGTGTCTCCGTGGTGATGCCCCGTTTAGTACGAGCAAAATCCCCTTTAAAAATAAGGCGGTATGCACCACTTTTCAATTGTACACACAGTGTTAGTAGATTACATGAGAGCGGTACAGCTCGGTTGGTAGAGTGGCCGTGCCAGCAACTTGAGGGTTCCAGGTTCTATCCCCGCTTCTGCCATCCTAGTCACTGCTGTTGTGTCCTTGGGCAAGACACTTTACCCACCTGCTCCCAGTGCCACCCACACTGGTTTAAGTGTAACTTGGATATTGGGTTTTCACTATGTAAAACGCTTTGAGTCAGTAGAGAAATGCGCCATATAAATATAATTCACTTCACTTCACATGCAACACACCCACTAGAAGTCCATGCTATTTTATAGATTGCACACACTGTTTAGCACGTGGTATTTGGATCTTAGTAAATCAGGCACTCAATTAGGTATGTATACCGGGCACCAGCATTTAATTAGGTCTAATTAGGTGAGGTCGGTCCATGAGGACTGTGAAGATTCTGGACTAACGATACTGATATCGGTATTTTTTGTTCCGGCTGACCGACATACTTGTGACACGCTGTCACATTCAGTTAAGCTGCCACTGCTACACATTAAAATAAGCTTTGAAAAATGACAAATTAGGAAGCAACACCGCACAAATGTTTGTAACACAACAATATTTCCTCCACAAAAAGTTCCTCAAAGTCACGCACGCTGTGTCAGTTTGAAGTGAAATGCGGTTTACTCACAACCAGTCACGACCGCGTTATATTAACCGTCTTCCTACTGATCAATTAATAATAATAATAAAGGATTAGATTATATATCGCCCTTTTCTATTATTAAATACTCAAAGCGCTCACAGAGAAGTGGGAACCCATCATTCATTCACACCTGGCGGTGGTAAGCTACATTTGTAGCCACAGCTGCCCTGGGATAGACTGACGGAAGCGTGGCTGCCAGTTTGCACCTACGGCCCCTCCGACCACCACCTATCATTCATTCATTCATCATTAATTCACCAGTGTGAGCGGCACCAGGGGAAAGGTTGAAGTGTCCTGCCCAAGGACACAACGGCAGTGATTTGGATGTCAAGAGGCGGGGAGCAAACCTGCATCCCTCAGGTTTTTGGCACGGCCGCTACACCCATTTCGCCATACCGCCCCAATTAATATGGGCTTAATCCACAGGCCAATGATAGTCCACTCAACAACACAAAAAAATTGAGGTAATAAAATAATCCATAAAGTTGCTTTGAAGAAAGATAGCATCCACTGTGACTGACAGGTCTCCCGTTGCCGTCTGACGTCACACCAATTGAGCCGCGTTTGCTTGGCGTTAAAATACATCTGCCTTTAATGCGTTTCAGTTCGTTCTGTCTCTTGACTACGAACTTGACTGTCGAGCATTACATTTGCTCACTGAGTCTTTTTATTTACATCCGACTCAGTGGCCTAGTGGTTAGAGTGTCCGCCCTGAGAACGGCAGGTTGTGAGTTCAAACCCCGGCAGAGTCATACCAAAGACTTTAAAAATTGGACCCATTACCTCCCTGCTTGGCACTCAGGATCAAGGGTTGGAATTGGGGGTTAAATCACCAAAATGATTCCTGGGCGGGGCACCGCTGCTGCCCACTGCTCCCCTCACTTCCCAGGGGGTGATCAAGGGGATGGGTCGAATGCAGAGGACACATTTCACTACACCTAGTGTGTGTGTGACAATCATGGGTATTTTATCTTTAACTTTAATACACACTACACACACATCGGTAACGCCACACTCAATATGGCTTCCGGTCCGTCACACAAATACGTATGCAACGTAAACACTAATAACAATTGTTATTGTTTCAAAATGCACAACCGCATAACACGCTAAGTGATTGTATTGCAACATGTACAGGGTAGCCAGCCTACCACCCGGGTGCAGCTGGAATAGGACAAGCGGTAGAAAAAAGGATGGATGGATGGATTGATATGATACATTTGATAAGATATATCATGTAAATGTTATGTGCTCTGCACATACATGCCATATATACAGTGGAGCAAAAAAGTATTTAGTCATCCAGCGATTGTGCAAGTTCTCCCACTTAAAATGATGACAGAGGTCTGTAATTTTCATCATAGGTACACTTCAACTGTGAGAGACAGAATGTGAAAAAAAAATCAGGAACTCATATTGTAGGAATTTTTAAATAATTTATTTGTAAATTATGGTGGAAAATAAGTATTTGGTCAATCATTCAAAGCTCTCACTGATGGAAGGAGGTTTTGGCTCAAAATCTCACAATACATGGCCCCATTCATTCTTTCCTTAACAAGGATCAATCGTCCTGTCCCCTTAGCAGAAAAACAGCCCCAAAGCATGATGTTTCCACCCCCATGCTTCACAGTAGGTGTGGTGTTCTTGGGATGCAACTCAGTATTCTTCTTCCTCCAAACACGACGAGTTGAGTTTATACCAAAAAGTTCTATTTTGCTTTCATCTGACCACATGACATTCTCCCAATCCTCTTCTGTATCATTCATGTATCCATTTTGGTATAAACTCAACTCATCATGTTTGGAGGAAGAACACTACTGAGTTGCATCCCAAGGACACCATAGCTACTGTGAAGCATGGGGGTGGAAACATAATGCTTTGGGACTGTTTTTCTGCTAAGGGGACAGGACGACTGATCCGTGTTAAGGAAAGAATGAATGGGGCCATGTATCATGAGATTTTGAGCCAAAACCTCCTTCCATCAGTGAGAGCTTTGAATGGTTGACCAAATACTTATTTTCCACCATAATTTACAAATAAATTCTTTAAAATTCCTACAATGTGAATTCCTGGATTTTTTTTCACATTCTGTCTCTCACAGTTAAAGTGTACCTATGATGAAAATTACAGACCTCTGTCATAATTTTAAGTGGGAGAACTTGCACAATCAGTGGTTGACTAAATACTTTTTTGCCCCACTGTAAATATTATTTCCAGTTGAGAGTAATTGTAATGAAAATGCCATCTACTTGTAAATGGCCTTTACAAGTAGATGAGTTGTTTTCTTTAAGACTTAAAAAGCAGGTGTTGTAAAGACTTCCCTGTTCTAAGATGTTACAGTACATCCTGTTGGGCGTGTTATGGTTATGGTTTAATTTGTGCCAATATAAATATTAATTAAATTGCATTGTTTCACATCTTTATTTCCACAAATTACATATAGTACAGACACAAGTACCAATACATACCAGTATTGATAAGGAATATCGACAAGGGTATCGTACCAATAATATCTGAATGATATACATCCCTACTCTTAATAATAAATAAATTACTTGCATTTAAGTAAAATATATATTTTAAATGTGTCCAAATATTAGGGTCTTTTTTTAAGTTAATTTAAATTATGCAAGCGTGTAATAACCTGTGATTAATTATGATTAATCTGATTTTAAAATGTAGTCATTTGACAGCACTATTTGCAATTAATCCTGATTAATTATGGTACAACATGCAATCAATCGCAATTAAATGTAATTATATTTCGACAGCTCTAATGTTTTGGTTTGAGCAAGTTGAAAACAATTCCTTTAAGATTCAATTAAACAATGGAATGAAAATTGAAAGATGTTTTTAAGATGGTCAGTGTGACTACCACCTTTTATCCTCATCTTCAAGATATTTGAATATATTGTACATAGAGTAGGGCAGCACGGTGGAAGAGGGGTTAGTGCGTCAGCCTCACAGTACAAAGGTCCTGAGTAGTCCTGGGTTCAATCCCGGGCTCGGGATCTTTCTGTGTGGAGTTTGCATGTTCTCCCCGTGAATGCGTGGGTTTCCTCCGGGAACTCCGGCTTCCACCCACTTCCAAAGACATGCACCTGGGGATAGGTTGATTGGCAACACTAAATTGGCCCTAGTGTGTGAATGTGAGTGTGAATGTTGTCTGTCTATCTGTGTTGGCCCTGGGATGAGGTGGCGACTTGTCCAGGGTGTACAACGCCTTCCGCCCAATTGTAGCTGAGATGGGCACCAGCACCCCCCGCGACCCCGAAGGGAATAAGCGGTATGAAATGGATGGATGGATGTACATAGATTAAATACAACAACACAATACAATTTCCTCAAAATACTGTAAAGTCTAAATCAATATTGCATTATTGCATAGTTTATCTATACACAAATCCCTTGTCTATCCCTATTAATCAGTTCTGGACACGACCGTGATTACTGAAATTTTGAGAAGTTGGAATCATTTATTTTGAATCCAATATTTTCATAGCTAGAGCATGAGAAAATTGGTCACCCATCCATCCATTTCCTACCGCTTATTCCCTTTGGGGTAAAGGGGGGTGCTGGTACCTATCTCAGCTACAATCGGGCGGAAGGCAATGTACACCCTGGACAAATCGCCACCTCATCGCAGAAAATTGGTCACTACTTTTCAAATATATATTTTTGTAATATTATGAGATGAAATGAAATAACATTCATTAATCACCTTTACACTATTTTAATCCAATATAATGCGGACGTTGTACTGATCCGTTGTGGTGAAGAAGGAGCTGAGCCGGAAGGCAAAGCTCTCAATTTACCGGGCGATCTACGTTCCCATCCTCACCTATGGTCATGAGCTTTGGGTCATGACCGAAAGGATAAGATCACGGGTACAAGCGGTCGAAATGAGTTTCCTCCGCCGGGTGGCGGGGCTCTCCCTTGGAGATAGGGTGAGAAGCTCTGCCATCCGGGAGGAACTCAACGTAAAGCCGCTGCTCCTCCATATCGAGAGGAGCCAGATGAGGGGGTTCGGGCATCTGGTCAGGATGCCACCCGAACGCCTCCCTAGGGAGGTGTTTGGGGCACGTCCAACCGGTAGGAGGCCATGAGGAAGACCCAGGACACGTTGGGAAGACTTTGTCTAACGGCTGGCCTGGGAACGCCTCGGGATCCCCCGGGAAGAGCTAAACGAAGAGGCTGGAGAGAGGGAAGTCTGGGCTTCCTTGCTTAGGCTGCTGCCCCCGCGACCCGACCTCGGATAAGCGGAAGAAGATGGATGGATGGATGGATAATAATGCTGTGTGAGGCTGAGCCAATCAATGGACACGATACTGAACAGTGCGCTCTGATTGGTTTGGTCTAATGTAGTGGCAGATACTACTGTAATATTGATTTTTTTAGTTTATTTATCCATTTGTATGCTTGAAAATGTTACATTTTTTTTTTTTAAATAATCAGCAATGTGGTGTATATTTCCACATATTCTTCCGTCAGAAATAAAAGCAGCAAAGTTTCAACTTGGCTCATTTACTTAAACGGCACACCTGAGCATCATTCGGGATCAAAGCATGGTGGGAACTCAGTTCTTGTCATATACCAGACAAGGCAAAAAAGAAATGTACATTATTTGTTCGCTCCTGCAAAGGTTTACGTGCCCTCTGCCGCTCGCGGCGAGCTTGGTGACGTTCCAGAACCATTGTAACAGCTGTGATGATGGTGACAGGGATCCTGTCACCTGGGCGGAGGGGATGGAGGGCGTGAAAAGCTCATGGCATTCATAACCTTGAGAATGTTTTTCAGGATGCTACAGTAAGTGATAATAGGACGGCCCAGAGAGTGAGTCGTATTAGACTCACCTGCTCCATCCAGCTGACCTCCACTCACCTGTTCTATCTTGGCCAGCCATTCCTTGTTGCGGGCCAGTTCTGCCATGAAGGCCTGGTGCTTCAGCCACTTCCTGTGCAGCTTTTGAGCCTCATCTCGTGCCGTGTCCCGGGCCATAAGCATCTTCTCTTGCACCTGCTGTCCCAGTCACTCAGCTAGGGGAGACAAAAATAGCCACCATCAGGAGTCCAAGGCTGGAGCTGCTCCTTTCCCACAGGACGTCCTGCTTCCTTCTTCCGCACACCAGACCACCCTGCTCTGCTCTGCAGGGGCCCGGATACCCGTGCTCGCGCTCCCCGCCACCCCCCACCGCCAGACACCCTATTCTGGAGGAGAAAAAAATGAAGATAAGCACCTCAGCAGTGGTAGCAAAGGAAGCACTCAAGCCTGCTCGGATCGCCTCTGGGTCCTCATGCCCTACTACTTCATGCGGTCCTGATGCTGCAGTGCCTGCTGGCCAGGAAAGGCCAAAACAGCCAGCAAAGATCAAAACGAGCCAATGACAACGCCGGTAAGCGGGGACACGGTCATCTGATGTATCTGGCAAGCGGGTTGTTGTCTTCTCCGCTCGATTAAAATCCAGGCGTCGGGAGGAGAAGATGCGGTCTTAGCATCGCCGCAGCCGGAGCAAACCTGTTCATCCGCCGCTTGCTAGTCCCGGTCAATCTATAGTCCTGTCTAGCGAGGCAGTAGGCGGCAGGAGGAGGCGGAGGAGGAAGAGTTAGAGTGGGAGGAGCAATAGGAACGGGATGCAGAGGCAGTGCAGAGGAGGCCGGATAACATAAGCTATCTGCTCTCGGAATGCATCACTCCACCCGGTGCGTCTTTGGTGACGAGTACCTCAACCACACTTGCTGCTGCAGTCCTTGCCTCTCGGCAACGCTCCTGTGCGAGTGCGTGTGTATGTGTGTGTGCAATCACAATCAGCACTGCAGTGCCGGAGCAGAGCAAGAGAGAGAGAGAGAAAGGGGAGGAGGAGAGAGAAGAAGGCAGGGATGGGGAATAAAGAAAAACAGAAGAAATGAGGGGAAAATGTTGTAAAAGATGTTGGAGAGGAGGTGAAACGTATAGCACGGAAGAAAGCGCCTGCGTCATCCTACAGCGTCAGCAGGAACGTTTCTCTGCACTTGCAAAGGACTGCACCCAGTAGCAGGAGCAGCATTTGGCGAGGAAGGAGGGGCGGCGGTGCAGGGGATGGGGTCGGGGGTGTGTGGGGGGGCTGGTTGTCATTGTAAAGCAGCTTGAATGAGAGGAAAGGAGGTTACATGCACACGGCAGCAACAGTGCTGCTTTACCACGACCCGAGTGATCGCCTCCTGCCACAAAAACTGTATCACATGCCGCCATATCATATTGTTGTCTATGTAGCACCAGATCACCATCAATAACTGAAGCATAACTTTAAAAAAAAACAAAAACAAATCTACACTACACTCTTAGGGATGTGTATCAAATTCGGTACTTTTACAGGCACCGACCGACTTCTACCGGGTTTTGTAAAAATCAAACGGTACCGTGTTTTGATATCTTTGTTGCTCTTGACGTCATGTCTGGTTGCAGACTAAACGCCGGCTCAAACACTTGGGGGGAAATCAAACACTCAAGCAGCACTCAGAGTGGACTCAACCAAACTGCCTTTGGGGATTTTTTTTGTTTGTTTTTGGAATGTTGCTTATGGCACAGGGGTGGGACCTGACAAAGCTTTGCTTCTTTCCACTGCTTTTGGACAGTTGATCGCTTGAGCAAACATGTGTGCTTGTAAAGTGTTAACATGTTCTAAATCAGTGGTTCTCAAATGGGGGTACGCGTACCCCAGGGGGTACTTGAAGGTATTTCAAGAGGTAAGTGAGATTTTTTTTAATAAATTAAAAATAGCAACAATTCAAAAATCCTTTATAAATATATTTTTTTTACGATTGGGGCGCATGGTGATGCAGGATTTTTGTTCTCCGAGGATGCAAAGGACGAAATCCGGACAGGACTTGCAGGTAGCAACTTGATTTGATTGTAAAATAACAATACTGGTACTAGATGAGGTGCTGAGCTCACCAGAAGCTAAGGCTAACACTTAGCACAGAATAAACTTACGTGGCAGTCGCGGGATGCAAATACAAAGAAGACAGACCGACTGACTGGCGAAGGCAGGCTTAAATAATAATGTCAGGGATGACAAACAGGTGTGCGTCGGGAACACAAGCGGCAGGTGAAAGTAATAAGTTGCTATGGTAACAAACTCAGGTGCATGGAGAGGAACAAAAGGAGTCCAAGACTAACAGAAAAACACACGTGACCTGAAAACCCAAACAGAATATGATCCGAGCAGCCATATATGTATTGAATAATACTTCAACAAAATATGAATTTAAGTTCATAAACTGTGAAAAGAAATACAACAATGCAATATTCGGTGTTGACAGCTAAAAATTTTTGTGGACATGTTCCATATATATTGATGTTAAAGATTTCTTTTTTGTGAAGAAATGTTTAGAATTAAGTTCATGAATCCAGATGGATCTCTATTACA
The DNA here is from genome assembly GCF_033978795.1 of Nerophis ophidion. NCBI lineage: Eukaryota > Metazoa > Chordata > Actinopteri > Syngnathiformes > Syngnathidae > Nerophis > Nerophis ophidion. The sequence goes on from NC_084614.1 coordinate 42,698,076, forward strand.
ATCCCCAAAGAGGGCACTTTAAGTTGATGATTACTTCTATGTGTAGAAATCTTTATTTATAATTGAATCACTTGTTTATTTTTCAACAAGTGTTTAGTTATTTGTGTATCTTTTTTTCCAAATAGTTCAAGAAAGACCACTACAAATGAGCAATATTTTGCACTGTTATACAATTTAATTAATTCAGAAACTGATGACATAGTGCTGTATTTTACTTCCTTATCTATTTTTTTCAACCAAAAATGCTTTGCTCTGATTAGGGGGTATTTGAATTAAAAAAATGTTCTCAGGGGCTACATCACTGAAAAAAGGTTGAGAACCACTGGTCTAAATAAAATACATTGACTGATTGAAAGGTCAGTTGTTGCCAAACTTTTTGCCTTGTCTGTCTATGGCACATAAAAATGATAAATGCAGACGAAGAAAGTATTGATGATAAGAAAAAGCTCTAGCAGAAAAAATGACTATACTTTAATCAAATGTACTAAGGCAATGCTAATTTATATTGTATATGGCAGTGGTTCTCAACCTTTTTTGAGTGATGTACCCCGTGTAAACATTTTTTGAAATTCAAGTACCCCCTAATCAGAGCAAAGCATTCTTGGTTGAAAAAAAGATATAAAGAAGTAAAATACAGCACTATTTCATCAGTTTCTGATTTATTAAATTGTGTGACAGTGCAAAATATTGCTAATTTGTAGTGGTCTTTCTTGAACTATTTGGAAAAAAATATATAAACATAACTAAAAACTTGTTGAAAAATAAACAAGTGATTCAATTATAAATAAAAATTTCTACACAAAGAAGTAATCATCAATTTAAAGTGCCCTCTTTGGGGATTGTAATAGAGATCCATCTGGATTCATGAACTTAATTCTAAACATTTCTTCACAAAAAGAGAAATCTTTAACATCAATATTTATGGAACATGTCCACAAAAATGAATATTGCATTGTTGCATTTATTTTCACAGTTTATGAACTCAGATTCATATTTTGTTGAAGTTTTTATTCAATAAATACATTTATAGAGGATTTTTGAATTGTTGCTATCTTTAGAATATTTTAAAAAAAAATCTCACGTACCCCTTGGCATACCTTCAATTACCCCCAGGGGTACGCGTACCCCCATTTGAGAACCACTGGTATATGGCATTGACATGCTACTGATTAGCAATAGCGATTTCACATTGCGATTTCTCACATTTGACATGTTATCACTGACAATGTTTTTGCGAGTGACGGTGTGGAGCTACTCAGTGGCCTAGTGGTTAGAGTGTCTGCCCTGAGATGGGTAGGTCGTGAGTTCAAACCCCGGCCGAGTCATACCAAAGACTATAAAATTGGGACCCATTACCTCCCTGCTTGGCACTCAGCATCAAAGGTTGGAATTGGGAGTTAAATCACCAAAAGTGATTCCCGGGCGCGGCACCGCTGCTGCCCACTGCTCCCCTCATCTCCCAGGGCGTGATCAAGGGTGATGGGTCAAATGCAGAGAATAATTTCGCCACACTTATTGTGTGTGTGACAATCATTGGTACTTTAACTTTGGCTTTTTTGACCTGCTTGCGCCTGGAAAAACACGAGTGATGACGTCAGGAATATTGTCGACAAATATAATTGTCGGCGACAAATAGGGACTAATCGATGCAGCCCTACAATTCAATACTTGCAAATCAGTCTCAAAGTGTAAGAAGAGAAGATGTAACAACTGGACAGTACAGCTATCGTTATCAGCTCATGTGTAAATGTTACATTTATATCATTAAAGAGTTAACATTTATCAACACACCTATTATTGTTAGTGGTATCTCAGTTTTCGTTTCGTTTTTTTGTTCCAAAAGGTTTGATGGAAACCTTTTGGAAACAAAATCAAATGAAAACCAAAACAAATGCTCCCATTAAAAATTGTGTGAATTGAATGAATCTTACCCAGACATCAAAAAATACAATCACAAAACATTTTATGGTTTTATAAATGGGTTATACTTGTATAGCGCTTTTCTGCCTTCAAGGAACTCAAAGCGCTTTGACACTACTTCCACATTCACCCATTCACACACACATTCACACACTGATGGCGGGAGCTGCCATGCAAGGCCCTAACCACGACACAGCAGGAGCAAGGGTGAAGCGTCTTGCTCAAGGACACAATGGACGTGACGAAGTTGGTAGAAGGTAGGAATTGAACCAGCAACTCTCAGGTTACTGGCACGGCCACTCTCCCAACTGCGCCACGCCGCCCCCAATACTACATTATGTTCACATAAGTATGAAATAAGTTTTAAGTTTGAACTTTATCAATCTCAATGTTGGAGATTATTATTTATAAGTGTGGAGGGAGAGTGGGACCAGCACACCTGCAGGAGCAAAGGTCATTGCCTCTGTCCATGGGGCTGAAGACAGAGAATCATCAGACGGGGGCAGCTGTTTAGATTTCCCAGGTGGTACGAGTTGTCTAATCATCAGTTGTCTTTAACAGTAAGCGGCCGGGAGCAGAGAGGGAGAGAGGATACGGACGTGGCTGAAAAGTCACGTTCTGGTAGAGAAAACTTTTGTTGGGAAAATCCATTATCATTAACACCTTGTTGAACCTACACGCTTGGCTAGGGTGCCGTGTCTGACAGTGGGACCGCTAGGAAGCGACTTCCACAACAAATATTTTATTCAAGACAGAAGTATTGCCTCCCAGAAAAAGCTTTTTAATTTAATTATTTGAAAATTATTCCATAAAAAGTAAAATTTGTATCTGGTCTAAAAAGAACATTATTCAAATGAGAATCTTGATAAGAGTAAGATGTAGTGTTATTTCATACTACTAATGTGTGATCATATAAAGAAAAACATGTTTTGAATAGTTCTGTCATTTATATTAAATGGTTTCTGTAAAAAGTAGGGAGAAAAAAATTACATTTTAGGCCATATCGCCCAGGCTCACCTAGAGAACAATAATAGTTTTACATGCATAAAAAATGGCTAGATTGTGGCCAAAGCTGAATTCTATTTAGATGCCTCCCTTGTAATATTTTTTTCCACAATTTTTTATCTTTAATGTGAAATAATTTTACACTTTCTTAATTATTTTATACATATTTTTTTACTAAAACTAATTATTTGGAAATAATTTCTTCAAATATTGATTTTGTGTGGGGAATAACAGATTTAGCATTATCAAAATTCAATTTGTAAACCATACTAAGACATCTCTGAACTGTGATCAAACCTACTATGTCTACCGTCCAAGACCAGCACTAATACGGTGCGCCATGAGAGACAGTGAGAAGGTTCGGGGAAATTTGCCATTATATTCTTATCGGTGATTGAGCAGGAAAGGGCTAGAAATGCACTTGCGGTAAAAGTTCACATGACGCACCCTGTCATTCATTAGACATATTACATGCGCTGACCCCTCACGGATCGCGACACCCTACACACAGCACGTAATCTGCGTACACAGAGGGCCCGCCCTGAATCAATCAATCAATCAATCAATGTTTACTTATATAGCCCTAAATCACTAGTGTCTCAAAGGGCTGCACAAACCACCACGACATCGTCGGTAGGCCCACATAAGGGCAAGGAAAACTCACACCCATTGGGACATCGGTGACAATAATGACCCAGTGGGACGTCGGTGACAATGATGACTATGAGAACCTTAGAGAGGAGGAAAGCAATGGATGTCGAGCGGGTCTAACATGATACTGTGAAAGTTCAATCCACAATGGATCCAACACAGTCGCGAGAGTCCAGTCCAAAGCGGATCCAACACAGCAGCGAGAGTCCCGTTCACAGCGGAGCCAGCAGGAAACCATCCCAAGCGGAGGCGGATCAGCATCGCAGAGATGTCCCCAGCCGATACACAGGCAAGCAGTACATGGCCACCGGATCGGACCGGACCCCCTCCACAAGGGAGAGTGGGATATAGAAGAAAAAGAAAAGAAACGGCAGATCAACTGGTCTAAAAAGGGAGTCTATTTAAAGGCTAGAGTATACAAATGAGTTTTAAGGTGAGACTTAAATGCTTCTACTGAGGTGGCATCTCGAACGAGTCTATTTAAAGGCTAGATTATACAAATGAGTTTTAAGGTGAGACTTAAATGCTTCTACTGAGGGGGCATCTCGAACTGTTACCGGGAGGGCATTCCAGAGTACTGGAGCCCGAACGGAAAACGCTCTATAGCCCGCAGACTTTTTTTGGGCTTTGGGAATCACTAACAAGCCGGAGTCCTTTGAACGCAGATTTCTTGCCGGGACATATGGTGCAATACAATCGGCAAGATAGGATGGAGCTAGACCGTGTAGTATTTTATACGTAAGTAGTAAAACCTTAAAGTCACATCTTAAGTGCACAGGAAGCCAGTGCAGGTGAGCCAGTACAGGCGTAATGTGATCAAACTTTCTTGTTCTTGTCAAAAGTCTAGCAGCCGCATTTTGTACCAACTGTAATCTTTTAATGCTAGACATGGGGAGACCCGAAAATAATACGTTACAGTAGTCGAGGCGAGACGTAACAAACGCATGGATAATGATCTCAGCGTCTTTAGTGGATAGAATGGAGCGAATTTTAGCGATATTACGGAGATGAAAGAAGGCCGTTTTAGTACCGCTTTTAATGTGTGCCTCAAAGGAGAGAGTTGGGTCGAAGATAATACCCAGATTCTTTACCGTGTCGCCTAGTATAATTGTTTGGTTGTCAAATGTTAGAGTTGTATTATTGAATAGAGTTCGGTGTCTAGCAGGACCGATAATCAGCATTTCCGTTTTTTTGGCGTTGAGTTGCAAAAAGTTAGCGGACATCCATTGTTTAATTTCATTAAGACACGCCTCCAGCTGACTACAATCCGGCGTGTTGGTCAGCTTTAGGGGCATGTAGAGTTGGGTGTCATCAGCATAACAGTGAAAGCTAATACCGTATTTGCGTATGATGTCACCTAGCGGCAGCATGTAGATGCTGAAGAGTGCAGGGCCAAGGACCAAACCCTGGGGAACTCCACACGTTACCTTAACGTAGTCCGAGGTCACATTGTTATGGGAGACACACTGCATCCTATCAGTAAGATAAGAGTTAAACCAAGACAGGGCTAAGTCTGACATACCAATTTGTGTTTTGATACGTTCTAATAAAATATTATAATCGACGGTATCGAAAGCAGCGCTAAGATCGAGGAGCAGCAACATAGATGACGCATCAGAATCCATCGTTAGCAATAGATCATTAGTCATTTTTGTGAGAGCTGTCTCCGTGGAGTGATTTGCCCTGAAACCGGATTGAAAGGTTTCACATAGATTGTTAGACGCTAAGTGTTCATTTAACTGCTCCGCAACAATTTTTTCAAGGATTTTTTAAATAAAGGGAAGGTGAGACACCGGTCGGTAGTTTACCATGAGGTCAGGATCGAGGTTAGGTCTTTTAAGAAGAGGATGAATAACCGCTTTTTTGAATGCTAGGGGAACAGTGCCCGAGGAGAGTGATAGGTTTATAATATTTAGCACTGATGGACCTAATAATACAAAGAGCTCCTTGATCAGTTTCCCAGGAAGAGGGTCAAGTAAACATGTTGTCTGTTTTATTCCATTTACACGTTGTAACAATTCCTCTAATGTTATTTCCTCAAAACGAGAGAAACTATTTTGGAGGGCAGTATCCGCCGTATATACCATCGTATCAGTGTTAATAGAACCCCGTTGTAGTTGGGACGCATTGTCTTTAATCTCCTTTCTAATGACTTCAATTTTCTTACTAAAGAATTGCATAAAGTCATCAGCTGAGTGGGTTTAGCTACTGGAAGGGGTCCCTTGTTGGGTTAGCGATGCTACCGTACTAAACAAAAATTTAGGATCGTTTTTATTACGGTGGATGAGATTTGAGTAATATTTAGCTTTAGCTAAGGTAAGCATGCGTTTATAAGTTATTAAACCATCACTCCATGCTTGATGGTGCACCTCAAGTTTAGTCGTGCGCCATTTGCGTTCCAGCTTTCTACATAATAATTTCTGAGCTCTAGTTTCTTCTGTAAACCACGGGGTGCGCTTTTTTGGAGCCTTTTTTAACTTTAGCGGTGCTATGTTATCAATGGTTTCGCGCGGGGCGTCGTTAAAGTTGTTAGTGAGGTTATCAATAGAGCCCACATACTTTGGGAATGGTGCCATTACCGAGGGCAGTAGGTCAGCAAGAGTTGTCGTTGTGGCTGTATTAATGTTACGGCTGCTATAGCAGTTATTATTATTATTAGTTTGACGAACATGCGTCTGAACCTCAAATTTTATAAGGTAATGATCGGACAATACTTTAGTATACGGGAGTATCGTACCTTTGGAAACGGTGATACCCCTGACAAGCACTAGGTCTATCGTATTACCGTTGCGATGCGTGGGTTCATTTATTATTTGTGTGAGACCACAGCTATCAATTACAGTCTGGAGCGCTACGCACGGTGGGTCCGATGGGGTATTCATATGGATATTAAAGTCCCCCATTATGATTATATTATCGGCGTGTGTCACTAGATCAGCAACGAACTCTGAGAATTCATTGATAAAGTCCGAATAGGGCCCTGGGGGGCGGTAGATAACAGCCAGGTGTAGAGTCAGCGGTGTGACAGACCTCATAGTAAGCACCTCAAACGATTTATATTTATTATTTATGTTAGGACTAAGGTTAAAGTTTTCGTTGTATATTAGTGCGACCCCCCCACCCCTTTTAAGCGGACGGGCAATATGCGCATGTGTAAAGTTAGGAGGACATGCCTCATTTAGCGCAAAAAAGTCGTTTGGTTTAAGCCAGGTTTCGCTGAGACCGATGACGTTAAGATTGTTGTCTCTGATAATATCATTAACTAACAACGTTTTGGGAGACAATGATCTTATGTTTAAAAAAACTATATTATAGGTAGTGGGCTGTTTTAGGGAGTTTTTGATCAAATTATCCGTAGTAGCAATATTAATAATGTTGTGTTTATTATGCCCAGTGCATTTAGTATAGTTACGACCATATCTAGGAATTGATACGACAGGAATTTTCCGATTGTTTGATTGTTGTTTTGATAAACTGCACGCATCATGGTTAGCCACCTCAGTAACGGTGATTTTCCGATTGTTTGTTTGTTGCTTTGATAAACTGCACGCATCATGGTTAGCCACCTCAGTAACGGGGATTTTCCGATTGTTTGTTTGTTGCTTTGATAAACTGCACGCATCATAGTTAGCCACCTCGGTAAAACACATGTCCAACTCTGAAACACTCAAAGCAGAAAAAACGTGTTCTAATTTAACTGACTCCTTACCCAGACCAGTAGTCTCGCATCTTTCATTTAAATCCGTCTTCAGGATGGAGGGAAGTGGTGTTCTGTGGGGATTAGCCTTCTGCTTTGTTTTTAGCCCCGCTCGACATCCGCGTTTCCGATCACACCGCTGGCGTCTGCTCCGTAGAAGGCCCCCGCTGCTACTAGACTCCCCTGCTTCACAGGCCGCTGGATGTAGCCGCCGACGAGTGAGACCTTCTTCTCACCTTCTTTGTCAAAGTTTTGACAATCAAATTTTTTCGCACTGTGGATTATTTTGCAGTCGTACTCAAAATAACCAAAGTACAAATACTAGGTCACCAACGCATAGAACTCTTTTTGGGGGCTCTGGATTCTGAGGAATGATATACTGGAAAAATGGACTAACTTGGTATGTGCAATCAGTCTTTCCAGGAGTTTACCAGACTTTTTGTAGCGGCCTAAAATGCCTGAAATTACTTTTTCAGAATGTTGCGACGAAAGTTGCCATGTTTTGAAGCTTTTTAAAAAATAATATTGTGTAAACTTGTGATTTTATGAAGTTGTTACAAATGTTTTTAGTCTTCCTTGTAGGCTTAACCTCAAAAAGCACACAATTTCTACCAAAAATGGAAACCGAATACAGCATTGATGTTTTGCACATTTTACACCACAATGGACAAAGACTTAAAGGGGAACATTACCACCAGACCTATGTAAGCGTCAATATATACCTTGATTTTGCAGAAAAAAGACCATATATTTTTTTAACCGATTTCCGAACTCTAAATGGGTGAATTTTGGCGAATTAAACGCCTTTCTATTTATCGCTCTCGGAGCGATGAGGTCAGAACGTGACGTCACCTAGGTAATAAAGCCGCCATTTTCTCGAACACATTACAAACACCGCGTCTCAGCTCTGTTATTTTCATTTTTTTCCACTGTTTTCCGTACCTTGGGGACATCATGCCTCGTCGGTGTGTTGTCGGAGGGTGTAACAACACTAACAGGGAGGGATTCAAGTTGCACCACTGGCCCAAATATGCGAAACTGGCAAGAAATCGAACGAAATTTGTTCAAAATACGAGGGTGTGGGGAAAGCCGACGAAATGGTCAGTCGTTTGTTCCGCACACTTTACCGACGAAAGCTATGCTACTACAGAGATGGCAAGATTGTGTGGATATCGTGCAACACTCAAAGCAGATGCATTTCCAACGATAAAGTCAAAGAAATCTGCCGCCAGACCCCCATTGAATGTGCCGGAGTGTCTAAACATTTTACCGGCGATGCTAAGGCAGACATGGCACAGAGATGTATGGATAACCTGCAGATGCATTTCCAACGATAAAGTCGACGAAATCACAAAGGTGAGTTTTGTTGATGTTATTGACTTATGTGCTAATCAGACATATTTGGTCGCGGCATGACTGCCAGTTAATCCATGCCAACATGCTATTTAGACTAGATGTATGTACATTTGTAGCTATATTTGCATCCAGCGTTTCCCTCCACCCACATTTAATGCCAAACAAACACTTACCAATCGATAGATTTAAGTTGATCCAGTGTCACAAGATGCGAAAGTCCCGAACGTTTGGTCTGCACATTTTACCGGCGATGCTAAGGCAGACATGGCCGAATAGCATCAATAGCTATTCGCTCAATAGCTTCAGTTTCTTCTTCAATTTTGTTTTCACTATCTGCCTCCATACTCCAACCATCCGTTTCAATACATGCGTAATCTGTTGAATCGCGTAAGCCGCTGAAATCCGAGTCTGAATCCGAGCTAATGTCGCTATATCTTGCTGTGCTATCCGTTTGTTTGTATTGGCATCACTGGATGACGTCACAGAAAAATGGACGGTGGATTCACAGATAGCGAAAATCAAGCACTTAAAAGCCTTTTTTCGGGATATTCCGGGATGTGTAAAATTTTGAAAAAAACTTTGAAAAATAAAATAAGCCACTAGGAACTGATTTTTATTGGTTTTAACCCTTCTGAAATTGTGGTAATGTTTCCCTTTAAATTAAGACATTCGACGGCAGGAAAAGCACATACTCAGCGCTCATTGTCAAAGTACTGCATTGTTTTAATTGATTCATAACTATGGAAAGAAAAACTAAACGTTGTCTTTTCTGTCGTCCACAAGTTGCAGACATCCTCCGTGTATGTAAGTGTTTGTCCTTCTTAAACATCCATTCATGTTCCAACACAATTACTCCCACACATTAAGAGTTCTGTGAACTGTTGAGAGTGATCTATAGCATAATCTTTTATCGGTAAAAGGGGGATGATTAGAGATTATCATCACACTTCAACATTTCTAACATGGAAAAGCTGACCCTTTGCTAGGTCAGCATCTCAAATGAAAAAATATGGTCTTAACTATCTTACATTGCAGGTGTGAGAAACGAGTGTGCGAGCCACTAGGCTAAAAGCCTGAGTTGGTAGTCTAGCGGTCAGCCTTACTCTTGTGTGGAGTTAGAGTAATATACTTGCCTATGTGACATAAATACATGTAAACTAGGAAGTACAAACCCCATTTCCATATGAGTTGGGAAATTGGGTTGGATGTAAATATAAACGGAATACAATTGAATGCACTACAAAGACAAGATATTTGATGTTCAAACTCATAGACTTTTTTTTTTTTTGCAAATTATAATTAACTTAGACTTTCATGGCTGCAACACGTGCCGAAGTAGTTGGGAAAGGGCATGTTCACCACTGTGTTACATCACCTTTTCTTTTAACAACACTCAATAAACGTTTGGGAACTGAGGAAACTAATTGTTGAAGCTTTGAAAGTGGAATTCTTTCCCATTCTTGTTTTATGTAGAGCTTCAGTCGTTCAACAGTCCGGGGTCTCTGCTGTCGTATTTTACGCTTCATAATGCGCCACATATTTTCGATGGGAGACAAGTCTGGACTGCAGGCGGGCCAGGAAAGTACCCGCACTCTTATTTTACGAAGCCAGGGTGTTGTAACACATGCTGAATGTGGCTTGACATTGTCTTGCTGAAAAAGCAGGGGCGTCCATTAAAAAGACGGCGCTTAGATGGCAGCATATGTTGTTCCAAAACCTGAAAGTACCTTTCAGCTTTAATGGTGCCTTCACAGATGTGTAAGTTACCCATGCCTTGGGCACTAATGCACCCCCATACCATCACAGATGCTGGCTTTTGAACTTTGCGCCTATAACAGTCTGGCTGGTTCGCTTCCCCTTTATTCCGGATGACACAATGTCGAATATTTCCAAAACAATTTGAAATGTGGACTTGTCAGACCACAGAACACATTTCCACATTGTATCAGTCCATCTTAGATGATCTCGGGCCCAGAGAAGCCGGCGGCGTTTCTGGATGTTGTTGATAAATGGCTTTTGCTTTGCATAGTAGAGCTTTAACTTGCACTTACAGATGTAGTGACCGACTGTATTGAGTGACAGTGGTTTTCTGTAGTGTTTCTGAGCCCTAGGAGTGATATCCTTTAGAGATTGATGTCGGTTTTTGATACAGTGCCGTCTGAGGATCCAAAATCACAGTCATTCAATGTTGGTTTCCAGCCATGCCGCTTACGTGGAGGGATTTCTCCAGATTCTCTGAACCTTGTGATGATATTATGGACCGTAGATGTTGAAATCCCTAAATTTTTGGAATTGCACTTTGAGAAACGTTGTTCTTAAACTGTTTGACTATTTGCTCACGCAGTTGTGGACAAAGGGGTGTACCTCGCCCCATCCTTTCTTGTGAAAGACTGAGCATTTTTTGGGAAGCTGTTTTTATACCCAATCATGGCATCCACCTGTTCCCAATTAGCCTGCACACCTGTGGGATGTTCCAAATAAGTGTTTGATGAGCATTCCTCAACTTTATCAGTATTTATTGCCAGCTTTCTCAACTTCTTTGTCACGTGTTGCTGGCATCAAATTCTAAAGTTAATTATTATTTGCACAAAAAAAAAATGTTTATCAGTTTGAACATCAAACATGTCTTTGTAGCATATTCAATTGAATATGGGTTGAAAATGATTTGCAAATCATTGTATTCCGTTTATATTTACATCTAACACAATTTCCCATATGGAAACGGGGTTTGTAAATGTTTACATAATACAATACCCAGAAGGCTTAGCACTGTAAGCAGGAACATAAATTAGTTCCGAGCTCAGCGGGAGTACAACAATTGTGTGGTTTTGGCAATAAAGTTTTGGTATATTGTTACATTTTGTTGTTCCTGTTTTAAGTAGACCGTTGACGTGCGCGATTGAGCGCCAGTCAGAGACAAATTTGATTCACAAAAATGATCGATCAGAATATGCTGGTAAGTTGCAGGTATTGGAGAAAAGTTATGATGCCGCACACAATTTGTGGGGAATGGTTGAATTTGAGCTTGCGACACCGGGACCCGGGTTGACCACACATCCATGCATCAGTTGGTGACGTCTCTGCGCTGCTGACATGTCTCCATTCAAGATGATCCCCTGCTGGCCCCACTATGGACTGGACCCTCACATTATTAACTAGATCCACTCGACATCCAAAGGGGGAGCAGGGGGTGTCCCCACAACTGCAGTCCCTTCCAAGGTTTCTCATTGTTCCCGTTGGGTTGAGTTTTTTCTTGCTCTGATGTGGGATCTGAGCCGAGAATATCACTGTAGCTTGTGCAGCCCTTTGAGATACTAGTGAATAAGATCTCTATAAATAAACTTTGACTGATTGAAACTTGGGTTGTTTGATTTATTTTCAAAATAAAATCTCTGTGTTCAAGGCAGATCATATTTTATACTTTAAAAAGTGGGCTGGGACTAACCTGAAGTCAACTTATGAAAGGTTTTCAGATGTAATTTCACCTCATTGACACACATGGACAAGGACATGCTGATTCTGGAGGCCTGAAATCGATTAATCATGTTATAGGATCATGGATAGCTATTTGTGGTCCTGTGTTAAATAGCAACTAATACGGGGGCCTGGTGTGTGTGTGTGTGTGTGTTCGCTAATCAAATACAAGCGGCCACGAAAGTATTCACCGCGACTGGAGATCTGCAACCACAAGCCCAGGGAGTGTGCTTCAGCACAGCATGCTTAGAGACACTCTTTTGTTGTTTGGCAACACATTAAAACACAACTGCTTTACTTATTTCACCGGTAAGGCCAAATGTGGGCTGTGAGCCATTTGCTGAACATACCACTTTTTTAAAGCAAAAAGGCATAACAGGATAAAAAAAAAAAAAGCCTGACATGTTAATACTGTTAAGGAATAAAAACTCTAAAAAGTTTGTCTTTGAATGTGTTTTTGCCTTTTTATGAGCTAATTTCATTACAAATTATGTGACGTCACGTTTACACCAGTTTGAACCAATAACAATAACAATATTTGTTTAATGTACTTGAAGGCTCCCCACCACTGCTGTTAGAATGTAAAGTAGCTGATTGTTGTTGTTATTTACAATCTTATTTATAAGCACAGTATTGTTTTGATATACTTGGAGGCTATATAACACTACTGTTCATTTTAGAATGTATAAGTGTTGTACTCTTTGCTAGATGACACTGCAATTTAATTTCTGTGAAAAAAGATGTTGAATCCTAGAGATCTCAAATACTTAAAAGTTTGAAATAGAGTAGTGAATTTAAACAAAAGTTTCAAAAACAAAACACAAGATGATTTCTTTTAAATTGTGGTATCCGATAAATATTGAGATTAGTGTAAATTCATAAGTATCGGTATCGGCTCCTGAAATTCCTGGTATTGTTACAAACTCTAGTCTGTAGCCGGTAAAGTTAGGCTTTCAAAATGAAAGCAGGGTCCCTGGTCAGAAAATGTTTCTTGCATCAAGGTATTGGTGGCAGAAATGCACTTATTTTTATTATTATAATTAATTTTGTGGATGGGTGAATGTAATGTATAATATAAAAAGCGCTGTATCATTCCAGATCAATACTGTAAATACAGACCATTTTGTTTGTGCTGATACCCCCAATTCCAAAAATGAGTTGAGGATACAGTGCAAAATGTGTCGTACTGTAGTTTGAAGTCATTAGGTACACCATGTACGCTGTCGTCTTTCACTCCCTCTGTACGTCCGTAATAATAACAGCAATGATCTACGTTAAAATTAATTTATTCTCATTTTCACATTATGTTAAAAATTAGGGATGTCCAAAAATGTCGGAGTGCCGATATTATCGGCCGATAAATGCCTTAAAATGTAATATCGGAAATTATTGGTATCGGTTTTTAAATTATTGGTATCAGTTTCAAAAAGTAAAATTAATGACTTTTTTAAACGCCGCTGTGTACACGGACGTACAGAGAAGTATAGAGCGCCAATAAACCTTAAAGGCACTGCCTTTGCGTGCCGGCCCAGTCACATAATATCTACAGCTTTTGACACACTCACAAGTGAATGCAATGCATACTTGATCAACAGCCATACAGGTCACACTGAGGGTGGGCGTAGAAACAACTTTAACACTGTTACAAATATGTGCCACACTGTGAACCCACATCAAACAAGAATGACAAACACATTTCGAGAGAACTTTCGCAGCGTAACACAACATAAACACAACAGAACAAATACCTAGAACCTCTTGCAGCACTAACTCTTCCGGGACGCTACAATATGGCCCCCCTCTACTCTCTATTCCCCCACCTCAACCTCCTCATGCTCTCTCAGGGAGAGCATGTGCCAAATTCCAAGCTGCTGTTTTGAGGCATGTAAAAAAAAAATGCACTTTGTGACTTCAATAATAAATATGGCGCTTTTTTTCATAACTTGAGATGAAGTTCTCTTATTCTGGAAAACCTTGTTACATTGTTTAATGCATCCAGCGGGGCATCACAACAAAATCCAGCATAACAATGTCTTAATTCCACAACTGTATATATCGTTATCGGTTGATATCGGTATCAGTAATTAAGAGTTGGACAATATTGGAATATTGGATATCGGCAAAAAAGCCATTATCGGACATCTCTAGTTAAAATGCCCAAAACAGTGTGGTAAAAGATTAACTGAATTCAGCACCTGCGATAAGGTGGCGACCTGTCCAGGATGTACACCGCCTTCCACCCGATTGTAGCTGAAATAGGCCCCAGCGCCCCCCCCCCCCCCCCCCCCCCCCCCCGCAACCCCAAAGGGAATAAACAGTAGAAAATGGATGGAATTCAGCAGATAAATCTGCTTAATTTGGAGGTATGCAACTTGCTGTCATTAAGCATGCTTGTATTGATAACAATACCATAATTTCCTGTTTTAAACTTTGACCTGTGGATGACAAAAAAAAAAAATATTTCAGTTCATAAATAAACAACTGACAGATGACTTAACGACGTGAGCATAAATGAATGACAGGCTTGGCTACACACTTGCAACGCCAATCATTTACAGCTTTGTTTGTCATAAATGATGCAGAACAGTTGATGTGTTTATGTGCTATCAATCAATGTGAGCGGAGTAGTAGAGCCGGTGTAATTTCCGTCTTTAATATTCCCTGTCTACTGATAGATTGACAAAAAGTTAAACGTCTCGGAAAGATGCGATGAAGCGCTCATATTTGACTAATTGTGTAACCCTGCGGATGGTCACTCAACAAAAATACCAGCCTTCACTTTTGTTTTTGTAGAAATCTGTCTCCTTCTGTGCTAAAATAAACCATCCACATGTCAGCAATAGTCAGCTTATCTTGCTAGCAATTCTTAGCAGTCATAACTATTTTATTCTGACGAGTCGGTTCCTTACGTCTGACATTGTTCCAGCCAATAGTGGATCATAAAATATATACACAATAGTGGAGCTCATAAGAAAGAAAAAACAGTCCAAATCAGCATGTGTCAGTTCCGTTGTTTTCCAAATGCCTTAAGTCATTAGAGTGTTGAGAAGATGGTTGTTGAAATGTACTCACTTGATGCCGTCATGGTTGTTGTGGTTTAGGGCAGTGTTTTTCAACCACTGGGCCGCGGCGTGAGATAAAGTTTGGTGTGTCTTTGGAGAATATGTAATTTTACCTATTTGGGTTAAAAGAAAAAAATTCAAAGCAGTAATAATAGTCTGCAAATGTGTCGGTGCTGTCTATATCTCGGCAGAGTAACCGTGTAATACTCTTCCATATCAGTAGGTGGCAGCAAGTAGCTAATTGCTTTGTAGATGTCGTTGGCCCTGTGGTGAGGTGGCGACTTGTCTAGGGTGTAGCCCGTCTACCACCCGAATGCAGCTGAGATAGGTAAAAATGGATGGATGGATGTCGGGAACATGGTTTGTCTGATTACAAGAAGCAGACGACAGCGTGAAGGTCAAAAGGTGTCTATTGCTTAAACCAAAAATAAACAAAAAGCAAGAAGAAGACTGCGATGAGGTGGCGACTTGTCCAGGGTGTACCCCGCCTTCCGCCCGATTGTAGCTGAGATAGGCGCCAGCGCCCCCCGCGACCCCGAAAGGGAATAAGCGGTAGAAAATGGATGGATGGATGGAAGAAGAAGACAGCCTGCTGTTTCCTTTAACATGGACACACACATCTATACCTTTGGCAATTATACGCTAGTAATTTCCAGGGGTTATCTCATCCTGTGAGAAGCCTCAGTTTTATTAATGTTTTACAATGTTGTAAAAATGTGTAGAATAAATATTAAAATGTCATTATTTCGGTGAACAAAGGTTTGCGTCATCCTGCGACACTTTGTCATTCTGATAGTAGGCTAATATAGCTAATATAGACACTTACATCATGTGTTGCCTTCAGTAATAGGGCTTTCAATTTTTTGCGGCTCCAGACATTTTTTTTTTTTTGGGGTATTTTTGGTCAAATATGGCTCTTTTGGGACAATCTGGGTTGCCGACCCCTGTTCAAGCTTAACTGACTCCTCGCCCGGATTAACAGGCACAGTAATTGGCTGTGTCCGA
Organism: Nerophis ophidion; assembly: GCF_033978795.1. Classification (NCBI taxonomy): domain Eukaryota; kingdom Metazoa; phylum Chordata; class Actinopteri; order Syngnathiformes; family Syngnathidae; genus Nerophis; species Nerophis ophidion. The sequence continues at coordinate 42,714,246 of NC_084614.1, forward strand.
GCTTGCTCTAGTGGAGTTAGTCAAGTGTGACTCAAACGGTAATCTATGTTTCTAGAATTGACTTACGTAAACCCTGACTTAAACAAGTTGAAAAACTTTTTCGGGTGTTACCATTTAGTGGTCAATTGTATGGAATATGTACTGAACTGTGCCATCTACTAATAAAAAGTTTAAATCAATCAATCAATCAGATTGATGATGCCTTAGGTAAAGGAAGTGATTATTAAAAACTATCAATATACGTTAGTGTATGTTCA
>NC_084614.1:43082002-43192002 GCF_033978795.1 Nerophis ophidion
ATCATGAGGAGGTTGAGGTGGGTGGGGTTCGGAGGGGGCGGGGTTTGGGCAGGGGTTAGCGGGAGGTGTATATTGTAGAGTCCCGGAAGAATTAGTGCTGCAAGGAGTTCTGTTGTGTTACGGTGCAGAGGTTCTCTTGATTTTTTTTTCTCATTCTTATTTGGTGTGGGTTCACAGTGTGGTGCATATTTGAAACAGTGTTAAAGGTGTTTGTACGGCCACCCTCAGTGTGACCTGTATGGCTGTTGACCAAGTATGCTTGCATTCACTTGTGTGTGTGTGTAAAGCCGTAGGTATTATGTGATTGGGCTGCCACGCAAAGGCAGTCCCTTTAAGGTTTATTGCCGCTCTGTACTTCTTCCTAATTCTGTGTACCATTCCGTACAGCAGCGTTTAAAAAAAGTTATACTTTCCGATATTACATTTTAAAGCATTTATCGGCTAATATTATCAGACATCTCTAATTGATATCATTATTATTTAATCTAATAATATTCTGTATTAGTATTATTATTTTTAGAGTTTAATATTATTAATATCATTACTATTATTATTATTATTCTTTTCAATGTTATATTTTGATAAATATATAATGCAATTAGTACATAATTGTGAAATTTTATTACAATAGTTATTTAATAATCAATTACATTTAAATAACTTTTCCTTTCGCTTGTCTTTATTATGTGCATAAATGTACTGTTAGTCTCAAGTCAGCAAGTGTGCTGTATTTTTGGACGCCATTAATTATTTCCCATTTTTACTATTATTTCTATTGAGAAAGTTTCATAAAGAATGGCCAAAAAGGCCATTGGAAGTTTTTTTGTTAAAGCAGAAGACAGGAGGAGTTTAATAAAAATGGTAATAATAAGACAGCAATTTAATTAGTTTAAAACCTACAGTGAGTACATAGCCATAAACATTGTGTATAAGTACATGTGTTTGAAAAAAAATTGTCGCAAATAATCGCAATATTAATTTTTAAAAGAAATGTCAGGATTAATTTTTTTGCAGAATCCAGTGTCTAAATGCACATTTGGTTTACTGTTGTTTAAATTGAATGAATTATGCTTTTGCTAAGCTTATTTTCCATTGCTTAATTACCATATTTACTCTTGTCAGTCGTATCATGTCAAAACAATACATTTTTAAGCAACAGAAATTGACATTACATTGATATTAAGATTTACTTTTTTTTTTTAATCCAATTCAAAAATGGAGCATTTGAAGCTCCATACTAACAGAATAAATCAAGACATGTTGATGTGTATATGTGATGGTAGGTTGGAAGAGTTGATCTGACAAGCACCTCTTACGTTTATTCGCGCCTGGTAGGAAATGGCCCCTGCTGAATTGTTGCAGATGCAGCGATAAACCCCTCCATCCGGGACCTGGGTCTGGCTGATGTTGAGATGGCTGACAACGTGACCTTCGGTGTTGGTGTAGTAGGAAATCCGATGGCGGCTGTCCCGTATTACTGGCTCGTCATCAAGTGTCCAGGTCACCCTGGGCTCCGGTGTGCCCTTCACAGTGCATGACAGCGATACAAACTCATTGATGTTGTAGACCTTCTCGCTAAATGATGCCAGAATCTTTGGTGTACCGTCTGGGGAGAGTCAGTAGAGAGAGACGGCCATATTAGTATTAAAGCAAATGGAATTAATTCACATTTTTTTCCAATCTAATTTGTTGTTGTTTAAGGACAAGAATTTCAGATTTGTCCTCTGTGGTTTTCTGGGATCACAAATCTCTATGTAACTATAATAGTTATATAACCTGCAGTATTCAGCCAGTGTGAGACATTTAACAGATTTTCATTTGCAATGCCAAGCAAACAGGCAGCAATTACATGTTCGAGATGTTAGAGTGTGAAGATTACCTCTTATCGTCTCTTTTTATCGTCAAAAAGCAGCATTACAGATCACTCTCAACAGTTAACAAATTGTTTTAATGTCCAGGGGTAAATGTGTGTTTAAGATGAAGTAACACTTGTCATGTATGAAGCATACACAGAGAATGTCTGCAACAGGCCATGGACGATAAGAAAGCCTTAGGTGTGTTTTTTTCTGTAATTATAATCAATTATTACTATTATACATTACAATTAATTAAAACTAGGTCAGTCAAATGATTAAAATGTTAATGGCGATATCACATTGTTCATAGTTAACTCAAAATTAATTGTGATTAATCGCAAATGGATCAAATTTTATCATCCTTAGTAAGTGTACCCTAGGCCAGTGGTTCTCAAATGGGGGTATGTGTACCCCTGGGGGTACTTGAAGGTATGCCAAGGGGTATGTGAGATTTTAAAAAAATATTCTAAAACTAGCAACAATTCAAAATCCTTTATAAATATATTTATTGAATAATACTTCAACAAAATACGAATCTAAGTTCATGAACTGTGAAAAGAAATGCAACAATGCAATATTCATTTTTGTGGACATGTTCCATAAATATTGATGTTAAAGATTAATTTTTTGGTGAAAAAATGTTTGGAATTAAGTTCATGAATCCAGATGCATCTCTATTACAATCCCCAAAGAGAGCACTTTAAGTTGATGATTACTTCTATGTGTAGAAATCTTTATTTATAATTGAATCACTTGTTTATTTTCCAACAAGTTTTTAGTTATTTTTATATCTTTTTTTCCAAATAGTGAGCAATGAGTAATATTTTGCACTATTATACAATTTAATAAGTCAGAAACTAATGACATAGTGCTGTATTTTACATCTTTATCTCTTTTTTTCAATGCTTTGCTCTGATTAGGGGGTACTTGAATTAAAAAAAATGTTCACAGGGGGTACATCACTGAAAAAAGGTTGAGAACCACTGCCCTAGACAGATAATTTTCAAGTTTTCACACCATGAACGGACAATTAATTTGCTTTAATGAATTATGTGTTAAACATTAGGCCTTTTTTCAAACAGCCCAACACAAAAAGGACAAACACGATTTAATTAACATTGGAAAATAAATTGCCTGCTGTGTGTTGGTGTCTTGCCAGATTTCGTATTTTGTAGGAATACAGGATTTGTATTCCTGCTTTAGGAGCACTTGCATTCAGAGGAGGAGCTACATTTCCATGTTTCAATATGGGAATTGAAATGATTATGCTTTGATTGTTAAACGTCTGATCTGAACCAAAATTGATCCCCAGCAACTCTTCAAAGCATCAAACAGGTTTATATGTGGTTATAGAGTATATATATTTTCTCATTCTGTTGTGCACACTCTTGGAGTCAACAAATGCATAGTCATGTACATAGTTTATATACCACCCGCCCCCACACACCTCACTTCTTGTATAAATTGTTTTTCAAATCACCTGACATGTATAGTTTGTATATGTACATAATTTATCAATTTTTTAACGCATTTTTTCATATACATGTTACAGGTTATATATATTTTATTATTGAATGTATCAAATGTGATGAATATTTAATGTACCACAATGGAAACAAGCCTTTTGGCTTTTTGTGCCATCCATTTGTCTTTTTAAAGCATGACATGGATTCAATTCTTTAAGATGTCAATAAACTTCTCAATCAGTCAATCAAACAAAAGATGTTTGGTAATGTCCATCCATTTTCTATTGCTTGTCTATTTCATGTTGTGCAAGTTAACGGTCTTCATAATTTCATGTTGTGCAAGTTAACGGTCTTCATAATACTGCATGACATTGTTTTAATAGAATAGAATAGAATAGAATAGAAATTACTTTATTGATCCCTGCGGGAAATTCAGATGGATTTAACATCCATCCATCCATTTTCTACTTCTCTATTAATTAAAAACATGTAATATTCAGCCTGCTAATAATTCTCTAATTGAGGACATGACACAAACATCCATCCATCCATCCATCCATCCATCCATTTCATACCGCTTATTCCATTTGGGGTCGCGGGGGACGCTGGTGCCTATCTCAGCTACAATCGGGCAGAAGGCAGGGTACACCCTGGACAAGTCGCCACCTCATCACAGGGCCAACACAGATAGACAGACAACATTCACACTCACATTCACACACTAGGGCCAATTTAGTGTTGCCAATCAACCTATCCCCAGGTGCATGTTTTTGGAGGTGGAAAGAAGCCGGAGTACCCGGAGGGAACCCATGCAGTCACAGGGAGAACATGCAAACTTCACACAGAAAGATTCCGAGCCCGGGTTTGAACCCTGACTACTCAGGACCTTCGTATTGTGAGGCAGACGCACTAACCCCTCTGCCACCGTGAAGCCCATGACGCAAACATGTGATAAAATCATTTGTAATATTTTCAGCCAGCCAGAAATGAAGACGTAAATATTCGGCAGCGGCTCCTTTAGATAAATAGATAGGTTTATACAGGAATATTGGGTTCCTCTCCTTGTCTATTTTAGCAAAGTTTCAGTTGATTGAGAGAAGGATGACCTGTTATCAAAGCTCTATGGGGGTTCACGCACCCATTCATTGGTGGACTAACCAGTTGTCATTCAAACCGCAGTTGCATCGGATACATATGTGATTTATAACGTATTTTCAAAGATTTAAAACAATCTGAATTGTACTGTTTTGATATGAAAAGTTCTGATACATGTCTCACATTGGCAAAAATATCCCAGTTGACCTGCAGTGTATTTGACCTACATAGCCATAGACTCTAGTGTCTTTGTTGCTGAATGTTGAATGCAGTTTGCTGGACGCTATTAAGGGGTCACCCACTATAAACACTCGAAAGGTCAGACGTCCACAGACAACATGGTGGCGAAGCATCCGGACGGGCTTAAAGAATAATAGCTTCAATTTAAGGCTGGGCGATATACCGATATGCTCAATATATCGCGGGTTTGTCTCTGTGCGATATAGAAAATGACCACATCGTGATATTCGAGTATATGTTCTCACGCAGTTGCTTTTAGCTGCGGGCATTAGACTGCATGCGTTCCTCCCTCTTCTTGTCCCTCCTTCTCACAGAGATTTAAAACAAGCGCACCTTCTTACATACGTCAGACGTGCAACGTCACACGCCCTCCCCGAGCAGAGAGGTAGCGACATGGGTAACGTTAGCTGTGATGCTAACGGCGAGGTGAGGGTGGTAATACTAGAGAGAGAAGGTGCGAAACTGGAAACAAATGGAGGAAGAATTAATTCCCAAGAAAAACAGCACGGGGTGCATCGTCTGGCGGTGGTTTGGCTTCAAGCAGGAATATGTTCAACATTTATGCGACAGAAGCGTTGCTACAAAAAGTAGCAGCACTGCTAATTTGTAGCATCATTTGAAAAGTCACCCACGAGAGAATGAAGAGTGCTTGAAACTCCGCATGTCAACATCTCCGTTCGGTGCCACACCCACAAAATGCCGAGGCAACTATTTCCAGATCAACACCGTAGGACATATACTATTTGATATGAAACTAATTTGTATGTGACAGTTATTTAAATATCTTTTGTGACATCATGCACAAAAGTGCATTTTATTTGTTCTAAACTATTGTAGTGGCATTCTGTACAAAAAGTACACTTTCATTTAGTGTTGTTTTGATATGTCATCTTAGTGACATCATGCACAAAAGTGCACTAATAGCTTGTTTTAAAATGTCTCTGACAATCTTGCACTTTCTGTTTTGAAATGACATGAATGTTTGTGCCACTGCTTAATAACTGTTTAATAAATACAGTTTTGGTCAATTGACTTAGTTGTGATTTCCCTCTCTGCATGAAAGTTTAAAATGAGCATATATTAATGCAGTATGAACAAGAATGTTTTAATGTAGACACATAGAATCATTATTCTGCTGTGATTATATGTACCAAGTGTTCCTTCAAGGCTAAGGCAAAACATCGAGATATATATCGTGTATCGCGATATGGCCTAAAAATATCGAGATATGAGAAAAAGGCCATATCACTAAGCCCTACTTAAACTGATAAAATGTACTCCATTTCACAAACGACAGAATGTGCTCGGCTCAGTTGTCGCCCTACGGTATCGTTGGAGGATCTAAATCTAAGTCACCATGTAAGAATATCCAGCGATTTGTTGAATCATTGTTTCTGATTAGTTATCTGTCTCTGCAGCATCTAAGTGACCTCATTATCTGTAAACACTGTTTTGCATATTGTAGCAAGCCAGGTTCTCTAATCACATGCAGGTATTTTTCTCATATGAATATGAACTGCTGTAATGTCTGACATTATTCAACAACCCAGAAGCAGACTAAGCGTTCTGTACACATTCCTAACACCAGAAAGATGATACATGGTACACGCGAGTCTTGATGTGTAAGATTCTGACCTTCCAAGATGACCTGAACAAAGTCCTGGGCTGACATCTTCCCATGTCTGGCAAAGCATTGATATGCTCCTCCGTCGCTTTTGGCCATCCCAGCCATAACGAGGTTTTCCCTGTTTTGACCCGTCATCCGGACGCTGTTACTGGGGTAGATGAGCTCACCGTTGCGATACCAAGACAACTGGTACTCTTCAGAGCCAGTTACACCGCAAGTGAGTGAAACCTGGCTGCCAACGCTGCCCTTCACCTTTCGAGGGCTCACCACAACTTTCAGGGTCTCTGTGGGTTAGAGAGGACACTGGTCAACAGTGGAAATAAAGACATGGAAAAATCCTTTTAGGAAAGCAAAGACAAAGGTGAAGTTTAAATACTTTAACAATAACAGCTAATTATACATGACAGAAGCCCTTCTTGCTTCTTTATGTTGTATATTGATTGTTTGAGATTTCCATTAACAAATGTTTCAACGCACCCTGTCAATGTACAGTCTTTGCATGGTCATTTATACTATCTCCGAATAGTTTCAGTTTTGTTTCAATTTAACGACTGTTGCTGTTTTTATTTGTTCTTGCCAGAAAAAAATGGTTTATTCTGCTCATTTCAGGTGATTTGCAGTTGTATTGAAGCCAAGTGAAGCACTATAATAGGTTTATTTGCATAAAAAAACTCCAAATATCTCAAGTTGTGTACTGCATTGTTCTGCTTTTGGATTCCGCAGCCTGGTCTGTTGTGATTGGTCAGGAGTAAAGGGTTGGCTCCAACCAGGCAAGGATATCCTAATTGTTATGACATGAGGCTTTATACGTGAGATTATCTTTACCTTTGGTTAGTACTCACTTGTAGTGGTGTGTACACATTTTCATAACCAAAACCATGGACCTTATCCTGACTGTCTAAGTATTGGGATTAGTTCGTTTTATAATTTTGAACTTTAACATCCTTGGGAAGTTATTCCTATTCAATCAGACACTAATGCTGGTCTGAGAAGTAAAAACAATATGGGATTAAATCGGCTTGCATTTCAACTTGCTGACATAAGCGCTCCGATGCGGGCAACCCTTACGTCCTTACCTTTTCTTCCTCGTCAGCTAAATGTCTTCAATGTAAGCACACAAGGTTGGTCTTTTCTTGAATATTAGCCAATTAATTTACAAGAAGTAAACATAGTAGGCTATAGGCAATACAACAGCTAAGAACACAACAGCAAGATGTAGGTAATAGGCTACGGACAGAATAGGATTGCAGTCCAAAACTCCACATTTTAAAATATAATTGAGTATCAAATAATTATAGTTTTATAATAGTTACACATACAATGTGCCCAAGGCAATAGCGTATAACTAAGTATTCAGTAACAAACATGTCTGCATCATTCAATTTACAGTGTCATGGGCTAAACTTAATGTATTATTGTCGCACCTACATGTCGCCAAAAAACAGTTACCACTCCACTTCAACTTAAAGTCAGCATAAATCAAATTCAGACTGTTAATTATTACAGTGTTTTCAAACTTAACAATGTTCTCTGTTTGATTCATTTCACTTCATCAAACCTTTTTTACCATTCCAGTTGCTGAAAAAGTTGTATTGGGACACACCTAATATTAATTGATATTCATTATGAATTTAAAAAAAAAATGATTTGCTTGTTACTGACCTTTCACAAGAAGCCTGCCAACCACCTCAGCATTGCCGTAGCCATTCCACACCTCACACACATACGCGCCCGTGTCGCTGGGTTGTGTTCTCTCAATGAGCAACCCCGTCACACTCTGTCGGTACCGTGTGTCGGGCTCCAGGGGTCGGTTGTCCTTCAGCCAGCGGTACTTGGGCGCCGGGTGACCTGAGGCTTTGCAAGGCAACTCCACCCGATGAGAAGCCATCACCTCGCGGCGTTCAAAGCTGTCCAGGATGTGTGGTGCTGAGTTTGTGGGATCTATGGGGAGCAGTCATATGCTATCACTTAGAATGTACAATGTTGACTTTTGTAGTGTAAGACATTGAAAAATTCAATAAATTAACTGTTTTGCCCTTTGTTACCAGGCGTGCGATGGTACATGCGTTTTTTTGTCTGATTGAAACATTGGTTTCATTTATATTGTAAACCAACTGCAATTATTCAATAAACGCATAAATACATATTACATTATATAATACATGAATGCAGAAGAAATTATATCAGACACTGTGGTTGTTTTAAAATAAAAACAAATGAATACATGTTTCATATCATATATTAACTAATTAATAATAATAATAATAATAACAGTAATACATTTTTACCCATTAAATAATAAATAACTCAATTAAATGCCTTTTTCTTTAACTTTTCCACTGCTGAATAAGATACCTGAAAACTTTACTTTACTATAACACAGGGGTAGGGAACCTATGGCTTTCGAGCCAGATGTGGCTTTTTTGATGACTGCATCAGCCTCTTGGATAAATCTTAGCTGACATTAGTTAACACAGTAAGTAATTAGTAATTCTGCTGGTAATCACTGTATTAAAAATAAAGTTCAAAATATAAAACATTCTCATGCATTTTAATCCATCCATTCGTTTTTTTACCACACCTGTTCAAGAAGTCGCAATAATGGTAAGTAGTATTGTATTTATTATAGATTAGCTTCAGAATAACAATGTTAGTAAAAAGAATAAGAGACTTATTGTACCCTAAAAATGTTGGTCTTACTTAAAAATGCACGCATTTAGTTGTATTCAGTGTTAAAAAATATTATATTGCTCTCATAGAAATACATTTTAAAATATTTGGCTTTCATGGGGATAGGTTGATTGGCAACACTAATTGGTCCCTAGTGTGTGAATGTGAGTGTGAATGTTGTCTGTCTATCTGTGTTGGCCTTGCGATGAGGTGGCGACTTGTCCAGGGTGTACCCTGCCTTCCGCCCGACTGTAGCTGAGATAGGCGCCAGCGCCCCCCGCAACCCCGAAAGGGAATAAGCGGTAGAAAATGGTTGGATGGATGGGCTCTCTCAGCCAAGAAGGTTCCCGACCCCTGCTATAACACATGTATTGCCAAATAGAAGCCATAGCTATCAATAGTGCCAAGAAAAAGCCAGAACTTGATAACCCTCTTCCCAAGTTAAATAATTATTTTTGGGAAGAATTGGCCTTCTCAGTGAAATAAACGGACAAGGACAAGTGAATATATTGAAAGTGTTAGGAAAACGCATGACAGCCGTTCTGTTACCCCGAGATGAAATAACCAGGAGAGCTGAGAGCAGGTAAGATGACTTTAATACTCATCAAAACAAAAAAACACCAAGCAGTCTTGCCATCAGAAGTTCCAATAATAGAATTATCATCGAGCACTGAGGAGTGCTCGGGACAAAGTATAAATAGGATACATGTTGACTGGCAGCAGGTGTGGACCTGCTGCCAATCAATGCCAGGTGAGGAAAATAGTGTTCAGCGGAACAAACGGGAAATAATTCAAAGTAAGAGCACTGACAAGAAACAGATTCCGGATGTTCCCTGGATACAAGAGCGGTCAAAAATCCAAAAGTTACGGGAGGGTGGAGGGAGGACTTGGCGGAGGGTCGCCAGGCCGAGTGTCTCCGCAGGCAGCGAGGGAAAGTCAGGTGGCGGCGACGTGTTGAACGCCGCTGGAACTGGCGAGGCAGGCGACCACGGAGCGGCCACATTAGTGGCCGACATGTAGGCGGAAGCGCGTGGCACCTGAGCACCAACAGCTGCGAAGGTCCACACGCAGGTTCTGCAGATCGCTGTCAACAGCGTGGAGGAAGTCCATAACACCGCCTTATCTTTGGTGGATGAGGAGGAGGTCACGCAGCTGGCAGCGACGATGATGACGACATCGCCATGGGAGGAGTTTTCGATAGTGGCACCGTGCAGAGTCCCGCCGGTGACGCGGAAGATGTCTGCGCCGTGCGCAGGCGATCCAGAGAAAATGTCATCATGGCCGGAGTCGTCGACGATGATGACGACACTGAAGACGGTGGCGCTCTGCAAAAGCCCGTCAGAGATGATGATGTCGTAAGAGGAGCCGATGACAATGGTGAAGAACGCGGCGTGTGCTTCCCAGCACAGATGGCGGTATTAGCCCCCCTCCACCAGGCGGCTGCCAGACGCCGTACATTATTGGGAGAAGACGCGCCTGGTTGTCGGTGTCCCCTGGTACAAAAACCATGGATGGGCGGAAGGGGGCCAGGAGGAGGGTTAAAGACACGTCCCGCGCAGATTCCCAACAGGAGGCCAGGAGGGACATCATGGAGGGCTCCACTGGAGCCTTCGCCGGACTGGCAGAACGAGCGGGTGCTGGCAGGAAGAGCAGCTGTGGTGCAGCTGCTGGAAGCTGCCTAGGAGCAGGAACAGGTGCTGGGGGTCCAGCCGGTGTTGGGCGTTGTGGCGCCGCGACCGGCATAAGACGCGGGGCTGTGACCGGCGTGCGACGCCGTGTGGGAACCGTTGGTCGACGCGCCTGCACAGGCGATTGCCGTGGAGCCGGGACAGGATGCACAGTAGGCGACGGGACAGATGGTGGCGGTGGCCGCGCCGGTCGGAGATCCGGAACCGGCGGCCGAGCCGGGACGAGGGAAGGCGGCGGTGTCCGCGCCGGTTGGAGAGCCGGAACCGGCGGTCGAGGCGGAGGGAGAAGGTCCGAGCCTGCTGTGGGCTGGGACCGCACAAATCTGGCTTTCAAGTCCTCAATGAATTGTGCGGTGCATAACGTCGGATGTGGATCGCCGACAGGGGTTCTCGCGAGGTAACAATATTCTGGCTCGATGATACTGTTAGGAAAACGCATGACTGCCATTCTGTTACCCCGAGATGCAAGAACCAGGAGAGCTGAGAGCAGGTTAGATGACTTTAATTCTCATCAAAACAAAAAAACACCAAGCAGTCTTGCCAACAGAAGTTTCAAACATAGAATTATCATCGAGCACTGAGGAGTGCTCGAGACAAAGTATAAATAGGATACATGTTGATTGGCAGCTGGTATAGACCGGCTGCCAATCAACGGCAGGTGAGGAAAAAACAGTGTTCAGCGGAACAAACGGGAAATAATTCAAAGTAAGAGCACTGACAGGAAGTGAATACAAAAACAAGGAAAGAAACAGAAATTAAGTGACAGATCGTCACAGAAAGCAGTGTCAAAAATACATCTATACCTGTTTTTTTCAGTATCATCAGGAGATTGACGAGCCGCGTGAGCACTGAGTTGGTGCCAAAAAAGATCTGTCTTTAAAAACCCCCAGTGTTTCCTTATAGGTGGGTTGAAACTACGTGACCTAATACTGCTGGTATTCAGGCGACAGTCTGAGCCTCATTTGGCTACTGTTTTTTTTTACCTGAATCCATGCAGATTTAGGCCTATTTTGAAAGGTTTACCGGTAAATATAAAAGCGATTTAAAAAAATGGGGTGGAGTGGATTTTTAGACTCTAAAGCAGGGGTCTCAAACAACGTCTCGCGGGCCAATTGCGTCCCGCGAGACGTTGTTTTGCGGCCCGCGCTTAAATATGACAATTTAATGTATGTGCGGCCCGCGAGTTTAATATGAACAAAACTTGACAGCGTCTTACTACCCAAAATTCTCGATTTCCACGGGAGTCCCCATAGAATCAATCGCGCTATTCATGGCAGTACTGTAACGGTACAATTCTTAACACCCACTAAATCCTGTACAGGCAGTGTACAAGCCAAATTGTTTGTCACCTTTGGCTGAGCAGTTAACATGTGTGACGTTACAAGACATATTTGGTCACCAACTACACAAGTCAAACTAAGGGTGGCCGTAAAAAAAACTTTAAAACTGTTACAAATATGTACTAGACCGTTAATCCACGCCAAACAAGAATGACAAACATATTTCAGGAGAACATCCATACTGTAATAGAACATGAACTCAACAGAACAAATACCCACAATTCAATGCAGCCCTGACTCTTCCGGGGTACAATACACACACCCACGCTACCCCCAACCCCCCACTCCCCCACCCTACCTACTTGCGTCGGTTGAGGTGGTGTATGTAGCCCAGGAGAGATGGGGCTGCAAGGTGTTGTGGGTATTTGTTCTCTTGTGTTTAAGTTGTGTTAGGGTGCGAAAATTCTCCCAAAATGTGTTGGTCATTCTTGTTTGATGTCGGTTCACAGTGTGGCCCATATTTGTAACAGTGTTAAAGTTGTTTATACGGCCACCCTCTGTGTGACCTGTATGGCTGTTGAATAAGTACGTCTTCCTGCCACATACGTTGTTCTACACAAGTCTCATACAACATGTTTTAGAGCCGGCACGTTGGTTGTGTGATGTAAAAGCGTGCACGATGACATGTAGTAGAGCAGTAGTCCTCTATAAGGGGTGCGCTATACCCCGGAAGTAATTGAAGGTATGCTAAGGCAGTGGTTCTCAACCTTTTTTCACTGACGTACCCCCTGTGAACATTTTTTTAAGTCAAGTACCCTCTAATCAGAGCAAAGCATTTTTGGTTGGAAAGAAGAGATAAAGAAGTAAAATACAGCACTATGTCATCAGTTTCTGATTTATTGAATTGTATAACAGTGCAAGATATTGCTCATTTGTAGTGGTCTTTCTTGAACTATTTGGAAAAAAAGATAGAAAAATAACTAAAAACTTGTTGAAAAATAAACAAGTGTTTCAATTCTAAATAAAGATTTCTACACATAGAAGTAATCATCAATTTAAAGTGCCCTCTTTGGGGATTGTAATAGAGTCCATCTGGATTCATGAACTTCATTCTAAACATTTCTTCACAAAAAAAAGAAATCTTTAACATCAATATTTATGGAACATGTCCACAAAAATACTAGCTGTCAACACTGAATATTGCATTGTTGTATTACTTTGCACAGTTTATGAACTTACATTCATATTTTGTTGAGTATCATTCAATAGATATATTTATAAAGGATTTTTGAATTGTTGCTTTTTTTTTTGAATTTTTTTTTAAAAATCTCACTTACCCCTCTTTTGAGAACCACTGTGCTAAGGGACAAGAGTGATCTACGTATTAAAAACATTTTAAAAAGTAACAGAAATTCATAAATCCATAAAAAATATGTTTATTGAATAATACTTCAATGAAATATGAATATAAAGTCATAAACAGTGAAAAAATAATACAAACAAAATTCAGTGTTGACAGCTAGACTTTTTATGGACATGTTCCATAAATATTGATGTTAAAGATTTCTTTTTTTGTGAAGAAATGTTTAGAATTAAGTTCATGAATCCAGATGGATCTCTATTACAATCCCCAAAGAGGGCACTTTAAGTTGATGATTACTTCTATGTGTAGAAATCTTTATTTATAATTGAATCACTTCTTCACTTGTTTATTTTTCAACAAGTTTTTTTGTTATTTTTATATCTTTTTTTCCACATAGTTCAAGAAAGACTACTACAAATGAACAATATTTTGCACTGTTATACAATTTAATAAATCCGAAACTGATGACATAGTGCTGTATTTTACTTCTTTATCTCTTTTTTTCAAACAAAAATGCTTTGCTCTGATTAGGGGGTACTTGAATTAAAAAAAATTTCACAGGGAGTACATCACTGAAAAAAGTTTGAGAACCACTGTTGTAGAGGACGTTAAAGGCAGTGCAGTCACGACAGCCCTTAATAATGTCGGTCGGGTGAAAATTGGGAAAAATTTGGGAGAATTTTTGCACCGGTATATTGTCAGGAAGTGCACTGAAATTCAGGAGTCCCCGGAAAAATCGTGAGGATTGGCAAGTATGTTGCTAGGGCGGAAAAGCCATTCATAGAAGGTGAATTCATTAAAAAGTGCATGTTAGATTTTTTAAGAAATCTTTTCTTGCGGCCCAGCCTCACCCAGTTCCTGCATCCAGTGGCCTCCAGGTAGATTGAGTTTGAGACCCCTGCTCTAAAGATAAATATTTAAAAGAAACAGATTCAAACGCCTTATCATTACCAAGAGGCTACTGCTACCTCACTTCACTTGACACATACGGTATTTAGAGAACAAACGATTGGAGGCACATCATGTCTTTACATCTGAAGGTTTCACTCACAAATTAAATATTGATCCGTGAAAGACAAGGTTGGACTTATTCGTTCATCAGTAAGTAACGTATTTGATTTGACCTAAAGAGTGCCCTTCTGCTGTGATTGAAACGCTAATGAGTAAAAGGATACGGTTTTTGCAGTTGATTTCCTGCTACAAATATTAGTCTCATCTACATTTCATGTTTGGAATTGTTTTTATGGTGTGATGTATATATTTTGTCTTTTTATTCAGCTATAGATGTCCCTGTTGTTCAGCAATGTTTGCTTGCAATATCAAGATTTAGTATATGCTGTTGAGCGTACAAGAGATTTATTTATGTAGTTTATTAATACTATTGAGGATACTATCTTGATGCCAACAAATATCACCAAAGACGCTATAGTGTAGTCATCCGTGTGGAATAAAGCACTTGTCTTTCCTCCACAACAACAACTAAGATTTTAGTTTCTATTATGAAAATCCCAAAAGAAAATATGGCGAATTGGACCAACAATCACAATCATTAGTTATATTTAGGCATAGCAACCACAAAAGAACAAAATACTTATATGATCTATAGTAATTTATTTGTTTATTTTTACTATCAAATACTTTTAATATAACTTGATTGCAGTTTTTTAAAACAATTCAAATGTTCAAACAAACATTTTACAAAGTGATTGCTGCAGGCACAAGCGGTCTGATTGTATTCCACAAGATGATGAAAGTGATATTTTTAAGAGCCATTTCCTTGACGCACTTTTGTTTTTTCCTGACTTTATTACCTTAATGGGCAGCAATAAAGGATTTTCTGATCAAACGCTACACTCACACTTGTTTTAATGCTACGCTCAAGCTGCTTGACAATCGTGTGAATTAAGCAAAGAAGAACTACTGTAGCGCCCAACAACTAGCAAACATTGCTGAACAACAGGGACATATACAACTAAATAATGAGACAAGCTTTGAACTTCGCACCATAAAAACAACTGAAGACATGAATTGTAGATGAGACTAATATTTGTAGCAGGAAATAAACTTCAGATACACTTATCATTTTTCTTATTAACTTCACGATCACAGAAGCAGTGCACTCGTTATGTCAATCAAATAAATATGTTACTTGCCGATGCACAAATAAGTTCAATTTTGTCTTTCATGGATTAATGCTTAATTTGTGTACCCCTCAGATGTAAAGACATTATGTGCATAAAGAAGCACATTAAAATATAAGTTATTAAAGACAAGGCGTTTGATATACCGTATTTTTCCGACTATAAGTCGTGTTTTTTTTTTAAGTTTGGCCGGGGGTGAGACTTGGCCAAACTATAAAAAAAATAAAATAAATAAATAAATAAAAACAATTTTGGGGTTTGGCCGGGTGTCACCCCCCGCTGGACTGTGGAGAAGGCTGCGACTTATAGTCCGAAAAATACTGTAATATTTTACCCGCACCCGAACGTCGTTAGTACTTGAAGTGCAAGGCAGAAGGTATTGGGTTTGAACGCTGTTCGGGGTTAAAGGTTTGGTATGTTTTTTGAATTTATGTTTTCATGATGTTAAAATTGTTTAATATGCTAAACTTCAGGATATTAATAATAAGTGGACTGTTAAAAATCATGCTGATTATCAAAGATGTCAAATGAGTGATAGATAGTTATAGCTCAATTAAAACTTTTGTTATTCTGGAAATTTATTCCGTTGCTCAAGGTAATATTATTTATATGGTGCTAAGATACCCATGATTTTTGCCTTTCAAAGTTCCTCTTGAACAACCAATTTTTCTAACTCAGTATTTTTCGTATCCTAGTCACGGCCCTGGGCGCAACTACACTTTACACACTACTTCACTACACACCTAAATACAATATATATATATATATATATATATATATGCCCCAGAAATAGGAGAGTCCACCACAGATTCCCCAGGCACTGCTTCCTCATAGGAAGACATGTTGGTGGGATTGAGGAGGTCTTCGAAGTATTCCTTCCACCTATCCACAACATCCGCAGTTGAGGTCAGCAGAACACCATCCGCACCATAAACGGTGTTGATAATGCACTGCTTTCCCTTCCTGAGGCGGCGGACGGTGGTCCAGAATCGCTTTGAAGCCGTCCGGGAGTCGTTTTCCATGGCTTCCCCGAACTCCTCCCATGTCCGAGTTTTTGACTCCGCGACCGCTGAAGCCGCACACCGCTTGCCCTGTCGGTACCTGTCCACTACCTACGGAGTCCTATGAGCCAAAAGGACCCGATAGGACTCCTTCTTCAACTTGACGGCATCTCTCACCGCTGGTGTCCACCAAGGGGTTTTAGGATTGCCGCCCCGACAGGCACCAACTACCTTGCGGCCACAGCTTCGATCAGCCACCTCGACAATAGAGGTGCGGAACATGGTCCACTCGGACTCAATGTCCAGCACCTCCCTCGTGACATGTTCGAAGTTCTTCCGGAGGTGGGAATTGAAACTTTCTCTGACAGGAGACTGCCAGACGTTCCCAGCAGACCCTCACAATGCGTTTGGGCCTCCCAGGTCTGTCCGGCATCCTCCCCCACCATCGCAGCCAACTCACCACCAGGTGGTGATCGGTAGAAAGCTCCGCTCCTCTCTTCACCCGAGTGTCCAAAACATAAGGCCGCAAATCCGATGACAAAACTACAAAGTTGATCATGGAACTGCGGCCTAGGGTGTCCTGGTGCCAAGTGCACATATGGACACTCTTATGTTTGAACATGGTGTTTGTTATGGACAAACTGTGACGAGCACAAAAGTCCAATAACAAAACACCACTCGGGTTCAGATCCGGGCGGCCATTCTTCCCAATCACGCCTCTCCAGGTTTCACTGTCGTTGCCAACATGAGCGTTGAAGTCCCCCAGTAGGACAAGGGAATCACCCGGGGGAGCACTTTCCAGTACTCCCTCGAGTGTACCCAAAAAGGGTGGGTACTCTGAACTGCTGTTTGGTGCGTAAGCACAAACAACAGTCAGGACCTGTCCCCCCACCCAAAGGCGGAGGAAGGCTACCCTTTCGTCCACCGGGTTGAACTCCAATGTGAAGGCTTTAAACCGGGGGGCAACAAGAATTGCCACCCCAGCCCGTCGCCTCTCACTGCCGGCAACGCCAGAGTGGAAGAGGGTCCAGTCCCTCTCCAGAGAAGTGGTTCCAGAGCCCTTGCTGTGCGTCGAAGTGAGTCCGACTATATCCAGCCGGAACTTCTCCACTTCGCGCACTAGCTCAGGCTCTTTCCCCCCCAGTGAGGTGACGTTCCATGTCCCAAGAGCTAGCTTCTGTAGCCGAGGATCGGATCGCCAAGTGCCCTGCCTTCGGCTGCGGCCCAGCTCACATTGCACCCCAGCTCACATTGCACCCGACCTCTATGGCCCCTGCTATGGGTGGTGAGCCCATTGGAGGGGTGACCCATGTTGCCTCTTCGGGCTGTGCCCGGCCCGGCCCCATGGGAACAGGACCGGCCACCAGGCGCTCCCCATCGTGCCCCACCTCCGGGCCTGGCTCCAGAGGGGGGCCCCGGTGACCCGCGTACGGGCGAGGGAAATCTGGGTCCATGTTTTGTCTTCTTCATAGAGGTCTTCGAGCTGCTCTTTGTCTGGTCCCTCACCTAGAACCTGTTTGCCTTGGGAGACCCTAGGACAACATAGCTCCTAGGATCATTGGGACACGCAAACTCCTCTACCACAATAAGGTGGCAGCTCAGAGAGGAGATATATATATATATATATATATATATATATATATATATATATATATATATAGTTAGAAAGTTCCTCGGTGGCAAGGCCCCGGGGGTGGACGAGGTCCGCCCGGAGTTCCTTAAGGCTCTGGATGCTGTGGGGCTGTCTTGGTTGACAAGACTCTGCAGCATCGCGTGGACATCGGGGGCGGTACATCTGGATTGGCAGACCGGGGTGGTGGTCCCTCTCTTTAAGAAGGGGGACTGGAGGGTGTGTTCCAACCATCGTGGGATCACACTCCTCAGCCTTCCCGGTAAGGTTTATTCAGGTGTACTAGAGAGGAGGCTACGCCGGATAGTCGAACCTCAGATTCAAGAGGAACACTGTGGTTTTCGTCCTGGTCGTGGAACTGTGGACCAGCTCTATACTCTCGGCAGGGTTCTTGAGGGTGCATGGGAGTTTGCCCAACCAGTCTACATGTGCTTTGTGCACTTGGAAAAGGCATTCGACCGTGTCCCTCGGGAAGTCCTGTGGGGAGTGCCCAGAGAGTATGGAGTATCGGACTGTCTTATTGTGGCAGTCTGCTCCCTGTATGATCAGTGCCAGAGCTTGGTCCGCATTGCCGGTAGTAAGTCGAACACATTTCCTTTCTATAGCACACTGTATAAATAAAACAAGCAAAATAAAATAGCAAAAATAGAAAAATTGATTATAGAGGCATAGAGGTATAGAGAAGTCTGAAACAATAAAAAAAACAAAAAAACAATGGAAATACAATGATGTGTCTTTAAATATACATCGAGAGAAGCCAAATGAGGTGGTTCGGGCATCTCGTCAGGATGCAACCCAAACGCCTCCATAGAGAGGTGTTTTGGGGAAGTCTGACCGGTAGGAGGCCACGGGGAAGACCCAGGACACGCTGGGAAGACTATGTCTCCTGGCTGGCCTGGGAACGCCTCGGGATCCCCCGGAAAGAGCTGGACTAAGTCCCTGCTTTGGCTGCTGCCCCCGCAACCCGACCACGGATAAGCCGAAGAAAATGGATGGATGAATATTTGCTTTTTATTAGGATAGTTAATTACAAATGACATCATGACATCACCATATTACCATACTGAAAGAATATTAAGAATAATATTGGTTGTTGTATATACCGTATTTTTCGGAGTATAAGTCGCTCCAGAGTATAAGTCGCACCCGCCGAAAATGCATAATAAAGCAAGAAAAAAACACATACAAGTCGCACTGGAGTATAAGTCGCATTTTTGGGGGAAATTGATTTGATAAAACCCAACACCAAGAATAGACATTTGAAAGGCAATTTAAAATAAATAAAGAATAGTGAACAACAGGCTGAATAAGTGTATGTTATATGACGCATATATAACCAACTGATAAGGTGCCTGGTATGTTAACGTAACACATTATGGTAAGAGTCATTCAAATAATTATAACACATAGAACATACTATATGTTTACCAAACAATCTGTCACTCCTAATCGCTAAATCCCATGAAATCTTATACGTCTAGTCTCTTACGGTAATGTGTTAATAATTTCACACATAAGTCACACCTCCGGTCAAACTATGAAAAAAACTGCTACTTATAGTCCGAAAAATACAGTACTTGAAGGTTCCAATAGTTGATTGTTGTTGTTATTTATGAAAATATTTATAAGCACCGTATTGTTTGTTTTGATCTACTGGGAGGTCATAGAACACTTCTGTTTTTTAAAAATGTTTATTTATAGTTATCTCTTGTAGCTCATACTATCATTTAAATAATGCACAAAAAATGTGGAAACACCTTGATTTTAAATAGCTTGATAGCACTTTGAAACACTTTTCGATACTGCAGTGAATTTAACAGTACCTAAGTCCAGTTTTAATTTTATCCATCCATCCATCCATCTTCTTCCGCTTATCCGAGGTCGGGTCGCGGGGGCAACAGCCTAAGCAGGGAAGCCCAGACTTCCCTTTCTCCAGCCACTTCGTCTAGCTCTTCCCGGGGGATCCCGAGGCGTTCCCAGGCGAGCCGGGAGACATAGTCTTCCCAACGTGTCCTGGGTCTTCCCCGTGGCCTCCTACCGATTGGACGTGCCCTAAACACCTCCCTAGGGAGGCGTTCGGGTGGCATCCTGACCAGATGCCCGAACCACCTCATCTGGCTCCTCTCTCTGTGAAGGAGCAGCGGCTTTACTTTGAGTTCCTCCCGGATGGCAGAGCTTCTCACCCTATCTCTAAGGGAGAGCCCCGCCACCCGGCGGAGGAAACTCATTTCGGCCGCTTGTCCCCGTGATCTTATCCTTTCGGTCATGACCCAAAGCTCATGACCATAGGTGAGGGTGGGAACATAGATCGATCGGTAAATTGAGAGCTTTGCCTTCCGGCTCAGCTCCTTCTTTACCACAACGGATCGGTACAACGTCCGCATTACTGAAGACGCCGCACCGATCCGCCTGTCGATCTCACGATCCACTCTTCCCCCACTCGTGAACAAGACTCCTAGGTACTTGAACTCCTCCACTTGGGGCAGGGTCTCCTCCCCAACCCGGAGATGGCACTCCACCCTTTTCCGGGCGAGAACCATGGACTCGGACTTGGAGGTGCTGATTCTCATTCCGGTCGCTTCACACCCGGCTTTTATTCAGTTTTTATTTTACTTTTTTTTAATTGCCATGTCATAAAGTATAAAAAATTGGGGAAATTCATAGGTATCAGTATCAACTACTGAAATTCTGGTATCGTGACAATACTATTATGAAGTAAAAAATGTATGATAAAAAAAAGGTTCTACTGTACACTGGGAGGCAATTGAGAACCCGAGGACCACCGCGTACAGCGGATGTGTTGGGAGGATGTTCCAAGATGGGGAATAGTAGGGAGCCGAGGACCTCAGTAAACCATCTATGTATTTTTGTTTCAGCCTTTTTGGGGGGACAAAGTTGCAAATGAGAACTGTTTATTTGTGTGGATCCCGATTAGCTGTTCTATTGCTGCATACATGTAGCATACACGCTAACATACGAAAAAACGTTCCATCAAACGACCCCAATGAATCAGACTTAAAGGGGAACATTATCACAATTTCAGAGGGGTTAAAACCAATAAAAAGCAGTTCCCAGTGGCTTATTTTATTTTTGGAATTTTTTTTTCAAAGTTTTACCCATCATGGAATATCCCCAAAAAAGGCTTTAAAGTGGCTGATTTTCGCACCGTCCATTTTCCTGTGACGTGACATAGTGACGCCAATTCAAACAAACATGGCGGATAGCACAGCAAGATATAGCGACATTAGCTCGGATTCAGACTCGGATTTCAGCGGCTTAAGCGATTCAACAGATTACGCATGTATTGAAATGGATGGTTGGAGTGTGGAGGCAGATAGCCAAAACGAAATTGAAGAAGAAACTGAAGCTCTTGTGCGAATAGCTATTGAAGCTATTCGGCGATCGCCTTATAACCAACGATTGCATCTTTTGACCACTGGAGCAACTTACATCCGTCGATTGGTAAGTGTTTGTTTGGCATTAAATGTGGGTGGAGGGAAAATATAGCTACAAATGGACATACAGCTAGAGTAAATAGCATGTTAGCATCGATTAGCTGGCAGTCATGCCGCGACCAAATATGTCTGATTAGCACATAACTCAATAACATCAACATTTATCGTTGGAAATGCATCTGCCTTGAGTGTCGCAGGATATCCACACATCTCTGTGCCATGTCTGTCGTAGCATCGCCGGTAAAATGTGCGGACCAAACGAGGGAATTTCGCATCTTTTGACACTAGTGCAACTTAAATCCGTCGATTGGTATGTGTTTGTTTGGAATTAAATGTGGGTGGAGGGAAAGGCTGGATGCAAATATAGCTACAAATGAGGCATAACGATGCAATATGTACATACAGCTAGCCTAAATAGCATGTTAGCATCAATTAGCATGCCGTGCTAATCGATGCACACTCCACGTAAGTCAACTTGAATCCGTCCCTGATCGTGTTGTTACACCCTGCGACAACACACCGACGAGGCATGATGTCTCCAAGCTACGGAAAACAGTTGAAAAAACGGAAAATAACAGACCTACGTTGACTTGTGTGTGTAATGTGTTTGAGAAAATGGTGGATTGCTTCCCATTGTGACGTCACGGGTGAAAGGTCATTGCTCCGACAGCGAACAGTTGAAAGGCGTTTAGATCGCCAAATTCACCCTTTTCGAGTTCGGAAATCGGTTGAAAAAACATATGGTCTTTTTTCTGCAACATCAAGGTACATATTGACGCTTACATAGGTCTGGTGATAATGATAGAAGTTCCTAGCCCTAGTTAGAGACACTCCAAGTATTGCCCACTACAATACTTAAGCAAGCGCTGTAGTTATTGCAAGTGTTTAGAAAAAATAAATCTTTACCTGAGACAATAAGGCGGGCACTATTGCTTTGTCGGGTCTCTCCTGTGTACCGATGGCGTGTCATACACCTGTAGTTGTACAGCCCATCCTCCATTTGGACGTCTAGGATGTAAAGGGCTCCCGTGGATGTGATAAGAAACCGTGACACTGGAAAAACACAAATGAAGTGAGTGTTAGCATTTACAGCAAGACAAACAAGAACATAATGTATCATCAACACATGGTAGAGGGGATGTTTTGCATTGCCTGAGTCACGGTCCGGGCGCACACTAGTGCGCATTCATCTGTGCGCTGCGCAGGGCGCACATCCAAGCGCATTCCTGCGCGCGCCACTGCGGCAGCAGCAGGCAGCTGCTTTCCATCAGTACTTTACACACCTGTCGCTGATGAGCCTTCGGGGCTTTTTAAGCCAGTGCAAACCTGCGTTCCGGGCCAGAACGTAGCGACCAGTTCAGTATAGTAAGCCGACGTATCTGGCTCTATGCGCCCTCTCTCTCTCTGTGTTTTCTCCCCCTCCATGTTCATTCGTCTCGTGTCTCCTTGTCGCCTTCCAGCAGCATTCCTTCGTTCCTGCGTCACGAGCTGTGTGTCTCGTCTCCCCGTATTCCCTCTTGTTCCCTAGCTGCCTCTTGGACCTCGACCTCCCGCCTGGACACGGACTTTTGATGCCTCGCTATTGCCCCTCTTGGACTTCCGCTTCTCACTCAACACTCCTTGTAACACTCCTCAGTTAATCTCCATACATAGTCACACCATACACATTTTTGATTAGTTTACACACTGCATTTCTTATTATACATATTAATAAGTATAGAGCTAAACAACATCCCTGCTGTCTGTGCCGTCCTATTACGATACCGATCACCCATGAGTGACATCAGCCAACACAGATCACATGTAATAATTGTAAATTCTTCAAATGTATTAATGGGCAGCGCTATTGCCAATTTAACAGTATCAAGACAATATTTAAACTAGTTATTTATTCTGTTTTATTACATACAATTGTTGTATAAAAAACAAAGTCAATGGCACACAATAACTAAAAAACACAAAAACTGTTGTCTACTACTTTTTTTTAAATCAGCACTTAGTTTTTTCCCCTCAAAATTGTGTGTTCAGGGATTTGCTCTCTGAGTTGTTTAACATTAACAAACACAACAACAACAACAACAACAAAAAAACATATTTTCAGAAAATAACATCATACTGATACCACTGTTGGTATCGACACCACCAATGTATGGATCGATCCGCCCTTCTCTTACGTGTTGTGTACTGACTGCGACAATGCTGACCCATCAACAGTTGTTGTTACATTATCCTCCCTCTAAATTGTATTAATCTACTCGTTGATTTCCTGTTAATAATGGCTTAGTTTTGCTGTTACACGCTTCCATCGACACTTCTTTGACTTTATTTAGCACTTATTTATTGGTGTAGTTTAAAGCGAGCTTAGCGATGTAATAATAATAATACTGGATTATGATACTAGGGAATACAGTTTATTTACTGCAATGGAGATGATTTTATCAGTTCAAGGGAGCTGCTCCACACTGTGTGTGGAGACACATAATTGGCTGATAACCACTTGTCAGCTGAGAGACTTAAGAACAATAATAAATAATAAAAAAGTATCGGCCAGAAGGGATCGGCATTTGTAACCAGCATTAAAAGGCATTTTTCTGGCTGGCTGAAATGTTGTGTAAATTCTTTTATAACATGTTCTGGTCGAGTCCTCAATTACAGAATGATTAGCAAGCTCAACATTACATTTTATTAAGTAATAGAGAAAGTTAAAACATATGAAGACCATTAACTTGTACAACATGTAATGTACAGAATATCAAAAGCATTTATTCAGGTAGGTACCTATATGCGATTAATAGCGATTACTTTTGAGTTAACTATGAATGATATGCGATTAATTTTAATCGTTTTTAACACAAACACACAAAAGTACCCTCAAGTATCAAATTTCCACATACCGCTAATCAATACTGTACGATTCAAATGAGGAAGGTACTTGGCGAAAAAAAAAATCTGTATTCTGGTAAATATGGCCTAACGCTAACGAAATAAATGCAAAATAAAATTTGGCATTTAAATGATAATACAACCATTTAAAAATGGGTTACAAGGCTCCTAATTTGGCTGACTTTATGCAATACAATATTGGGTCATTTCCCGCTGTAAAATTTTGTCAAAACTATTATTTGTCTACTTCCAAAATTACTGGTATAATCTTGTTACTTTCTGTTGTAACATGTTCCGAGCTAAACTTCTGTTAAAATGTAATAAGTACATATTCTTCCTATGTTTGTATACTTTACATTAGTTTTGGGTGACACTACAAATTTGGGTATTGATCCAATACCAAGTAGTTACAGGGTCAATATTGGTCATACCAATGATGATGCTGATACTCCAAATTTTCAAAATCATTGTTATAATCTGGCAATTATAATCAGACAAAAATTCAGGATGGCGATGTAATATCAATTAAATGTTCTGATTATTTCCTTATTTTTTTATTACAGACACATTTAGAAAATAAAGTAAAATTAACCAATGAAATAAAGTAAAAAATAATTTAACATAAGGACAAATATTATTATCTGTCATTTAAAATCTTTTTTTTTTGTCCTCAAAGCCCTCTTGGGTCCCAGGAAGTATTCCCTGAGTTTGTAAACAATACCAAAAATATTTGATCTAATCACTGCAGTATTGACTATATACCGATGCTCAAAATCAATCAATCATTTTTTTATAATCACAAATGTATCTCTTAATCACAAGTGTCTCAAAGGGCTGCACAAACCACCATGACATCCTCGCCTCCGATCCCACATCAGGTCAAGAAGAAAATCTCAAACCAATGGCAAAATGAGAAACCTTAAAGGGGACCTCTTCCCCCATAAGGCTCCACTTATGAAAATGCACCCCCATTCATAGAGGAGTAGTCCACTCCGGCTCCCGACTTCATATTGTGAGAGTCTAGTCCATAGGGAGGCCAGCAGGGGATCCTCTTGAATGCAGACAACTCAGCAGCGCCTAGATACTTTACTACTTGGTATGGTTATTGTGAATATTTGTATTGATCTTTACAGTAACCATACATTACATTCAAGAGCAGAGGTGTCAAACCCATTTTAGATGGGGGGCCACATAGAGAGAAAAATCTACTCCCAAGTGGGCAGGACTGGTAAAATCACGGCACAATAACTTAGAAATAAAGACAACTTCAGATTGTTTTCTTTGTTTGAAAATAGATCAAACACATTCTGAAAATGTACAAATCATAATGTTGTTGGTTTTTTTTTTTTTATACTTAAATGTTGCGGTTGATAGTATTCTACCTGGTATTGGATCAATACCTGTAATTTAATATCAAAATTAAATTACAGGTTTTTGTTAAAGTAGTTTGATAATTTTTCACAGCTGGTAGACTAACATCATGGTTTTTTTGTTGTTGTTTTTTTAACATATGTAGGATCCTCTCCAAAGATACAAAGAATTGCTATTGTGACATCGAGTGGAGACGTTTAGAACAGCCTTTTCTTTCATTCATTCAAAAAATTCCAGCTAGTTTTTATACTTAACAAACTTATCCCGCGGGCTGGATAAAACCTGTCCGCAGGTCTAAACCGTCCCTCGGGCCTTACGTTTGAGACACCTCTTCTAGAGCTATCCTCGTCCTCAAGTGATAATGACACATATTTTAAACTTACTTGCTTTAAACTTACTTAAAACTTAAACGTACTTCATTTGCCGTCTTGGCAAATTAAGTAAGTCTTGAGGACACCTCCGTTCGCTTGTCGCTGTCAAATTCGAGGGATGCACAGAGGGAACGTGTCATCGACAGGCATTATCACGATATGACAATAGTGTCAAAAGCTCTATCGTCGGCCACAGTGGTTCTCAAATGGGGGTACGCGTACTCTTGGGGGTACTTGAAGGTATGCCAAGGGGTACGTGAGATTAAAAAAAAAAAATTCTAAAAATAGCAACAGTTCAAAAATAATTTATAAATATATTTATTGAATAATACTTCAACAAAATATGAATGTAAGTTCATAAACTGTGAAAAGAAATGCAAAAATGCAATATTCAGTGTTGACAGCTGGATTTTTGTGTGGACATGTTCCATAAATATTGATGTTAAAGATTTCTTTTTTTGTGAAGA
This sequence comes from Nerophis ophidion, assembly GCF_033978795.1. Lineage (NCBI taxonomy): Eukaryota > Metazoa > Chordata > Actinopteri > Syngnathiformes > Syngnathidae > Nerophis > Nerophis ophidion. The sequence goes on from NC_084614.1 coordinate 43,108,607, forward strand.
AATGTTTAGAATTAAGTTGATGAATCCAGATGGATCTCTATTACAATCCCCAAAGAGGGCACTTTAAGTTGATGATTACTTCTATGTGTATAAATCCTTATTTAGAATTGAATCACTTGTTTATTTTTCAACAAGTTTTTAGTTATTTGTATATAACTTAGATTTATAACGCGCTTTTCTAAACACTCAAAGCGCTCACAGAGAAGTGGGACTCAACATTCATTCACACCTGGTGGTGGTAAGCTATATCAGTTCAAGAAAGACCCCTACAAATGAGCAATAGTTTGCACTGTTATACAATTTAATAAATAAGAAACTGATGACATAGTGCTGTATTTTACTTCTGTATCTCTTTTTTTCAACCAAAAATGCTTTGCTCTGATTAGGGGGTACTTGAATCAAAAAAAATTTCACAGGGGGTACATCACTGAAAAAAGGTTGAGAACCACTGGTCTGCCACATGTGTAGACTTGTAACGTACATGGTCAATATCGTGCAACCCTACCCATCCTTAACTGGGACTTGATGAGTTTCTCCACTTCCAACAAGTGCAGAGTACAAGAAGGCCATTTCAACCACAGTTGACCAATGTGAAGTGAAGTGAATTACATTTATATAGCGCTTTTTCTCTAGTGACTCAAAGCGCTTTACATAGTGAAACCCAACATCTAAGTTACATTTAAACCAGTGTGGGTGGCACTGGGAGCAGGTGGGTAAAGTGTCTTCCCCATGGACACAACGGCAGTAACTAGGATGGCGGAAGCGGGGATTGAACCTGCAACCCTCAAGTTGCTGGCACGGCCACTCGACCAACCGAGCTCTACTGCCCCAAATATCACGTAAAGGCAACAATCACATCCCGCTGTACTGGAAAGCATGCTTTTATCGTTGGACGAACACAGAATGTTCAATAGTGAAAGTCTCGAAGCAAATATTTGCTAGCCAATGGCAGTTATTTACTGCAGCGCGTTCAGCTCTGATGCGCCGTGTCATGTGCGAGAGTAACACTGTTCGTTATGATGTAGCTCATTTCTCTCTCTATCTCTCTCTCTCTCTGTCTCTCTCTCTCTCTCTCTCTCTCTCTCGCTCTTCCTTTCTCTGGAGGGAAAGTCTCTCTCAGTTCTCACATTGCTTTTGCTCCCGACCGACGCACGGGGGACGGCGGATCACAGATAGCTTTGATAAGGCGAGGCTTCGCCGGTCACTCGTGCTAATATCATGCTGATGTTATGCTAATGTAAATGAGCAGGTGGGAGCGCAGAGGTAGTCAGCGTTTACAAGGAGTAATAAGCGATGGCGGTACATTTTATATGGCACAGATGCTGCTGCAATCTGTCTGGTTGAAGATCGATTGGGGGCCCCGGCGCTGTGGCGGATTGTGGCAATATTAGAAAGGATGTCATGTTGCAGACTTGGGCCCGTAGGGAACAACCCTCCGTACATGACGGGAGATTTAATACATGTTACATACAAAAGGTTTTTTTTTGAAAATATAAAATCATGTCAAACATCTGTGATGTTACAATAGGTTCTTTTTGTCTTATTACTACCTACTAGTGTTGTACTGGTACTAAAATATATTTCAATACTTTTCTAAATAAAGGGGATCACATAAAGAGGCGAATAATACGATTTATTAGTATCGCTGTACTATACCGATACTGGTATACCGTACACCCCTACTACCTACTGTCAGCAAGTTATGTAATCGTTGCCAGTTAGTTAGCAAAATAACTCAAAAAGTTATAAGCGGATTTTCATGACATTCTCAGGAAATGTCCAAAATGGGATGAGGAACAGCTGATTCTATTTTGATAGTGGTCCAGATCAGAAGCATTTGAGTCTCACCTTAAAACTCATTTGTATACTCTAGCCTTTAAATATACCTCCTTTTTGGACCAGTTGATCTGCCGCTTCTTTTCTTTTTCTCCTCTGTCCCCCCTCCCTTGTGGAGGGGGTCCGGTCCGATGACCATGGATGAAGTACTGGCTGTCCAGAGTCGGGGCCCAGGATGGACCGCTCGCCTGTGTATCGGTTGGGGACATCTCTACGATGCTGATCCGACTCTGCTTGGGATGGTTTCCCGTGGACGGGACTCTCGCTGCTGTCTTGGATCCGCTTTGAACTGAACTCTCGATTGAACTTTCACAGTATCATGATAGACCCACTCGACATCCATTGCTTTGGGTCCCCATTTGAGGTCCTCTCCAAGGTTTCTCATAGTCATCATTGTCACTGGCGTCCCACTGGGTGTGAATTCTCCTTGCCCTTATGTGGATTCTTCCGAGGATGTCGTAGTCATAGTGGTTTGTGCAGTCCTTTGAGACATTTGTGATTTGGGGCTATATAAATAAATATTGATTGATTGATTTGTACCATGTCAGTTAACGTTGCAACTTACTGTAGATTAGAAGCTTCAACTACTGTGTGTTTGTATTGTGGCCTCGCCTCTACTCACAGAGACAAAGATGGGCATTCATTCCGCAACGGATAGCTCAAAAGGTTATGGCCACATTTTGATTCAAACATTCAGGATGTGTCAAATATGGGATAAGGAACAAGAGAATACATTTAATACTTTTTTTAAATATTGACTGTGGGGCTTGGCGGAAGTGTGCGTTGTCCTAGTACTTTATTGAGTAGGGATGTCCTGATTCATGTTTTTGGCCGTGGAAAATGATCCGATTTCATGTCCCAATCTGATTCCTGGCCAACCGATAATGGAACTGAAAATGTTTTATAGCAGGTAACAAAGTAAACAAAATAACATTTTTTTTTTACAAATCTTATCTTATCTAATATAGACCTTACAAACCCCGTTTCCAGAAGAGTTGGGAAATTGTGTTAGACGTAAATATAAACGGAATACAATGATTTGCAAATCATTTTCAACCCATATTCAAATGAATGCACTACAAAGACAACATATTTGATGTTCAAACTGATAAACACTTTTTTTTTGCAAATAATCAATAACTTTATAATTTGATGCCAGCAACACGTGACAAAGAAGTTGAGAAAGGCGGCAATCAATACGGATAAAGTTGAGGAATGCTCATCAAACACTTATTTGGAACATCCCACAGGTGTGCAGGCTAATTGGGAACAGGTGGGTGCAATGATTGGGTATAAAAACAGCTTCCATGAAATGCTAAGTAGTTCACAAACAAGGATGGAGCGAGGGGTCACCACTTTGTGAACAAATGCGTGGGCAAATTGTCAAACAGTTTAAGAACAACATTTCTCAACGGGCTATTGCACGAAATTTAGGAATTTTCCCATCTGCGGTCCATAATACCATCTAAAGGTTTAGAAAATCTGGAGAAATCACTGCACATAAGCGATGATATAATGGACCTTTGTTCCCTCAGGCGGTACTCCATCAAAAAGCGACATCAGTGTGTAAAGGATATCACCACATGGGCTCAGGAACACTTTAGAAAAGCACTGTCAGTAACTACAGTTTGTCGCTACATCTGTAAGTGCAAGTTAAAACTCTACTATGCAAAGCCAAAGCCATTTATCAACGTCTCTCAGAAACGCTGCCGGCTTTGCTGGGCCCGAGCTCATTTAAGATGGACTGATGCAAAGTAGAAAAGTGTTCTGTGGTCTGACGAGTCCACATTTCAAATTGTTTTTTGGAAACGGTGAACGTCGTGTCCTCTGGACCAAAGAGGAAAAGAAACATCAGGATTGTTCTAGATGCAAAGTTGAAAAGCCAGCATCTGTGATGGTATGGGAGTGTATTAATGGCCAAGGCATGGGTAATTTACACATCTGTGAAGGCACCATTAATGCTGAAAGGTACATACAGATTTTGGAGCAACATATGTTGTCATCCAAGCAACGTTATCATGGACGCCCTTGCTTATTTCAGCATGACAATGCCAAGTCACTTGTTACAACAGTAAAAGAGTTTGGGTACTAGACTGGCCTACCTGTAGTCCAGACCTGTCTCCCATTGAAAATGTGTGGCGCATTATGAAGCCTAAAATACCACAACAAAGACCCCGGACTGTTGAACAACTTAAGCTGTACATAAAACAAGAATGGGAAAGAATTCCACCTGAAAAGCTTCAAAAATGTGTCTCCTTAGTTCCCAAAGGTTTATTGAGTGTTGTTAAAAGAAAAGGTGATGAAACACAGTGGTGAACATGCCCTTTCTCAACTACTTTGGCACATGTTGCCACCATGAAATTCTAAGTTAATTATTATTTGCAAAAAAAAAAAAAAAAGTTTATGAGTTTGAACATCAAATATCTTGTCTTTGTAGTGCATTCAATTGAATATGGGTTAAAAAGGATTTGCAGATCATTGTATTCCGTTTATATTTACATCTAACACTATTTCCCAACTCATATGGAAACGGGGTTTGTACTAGTGTTTTTGTAAATGTGTGGTAATAAATGCTACACGCAGATTTTGTTTGAAGAAAATAAGGTTGTCAGTGCACAATAGCGAAACAAAAGCAAAAACTACTATTGGTATCATTTAAATCATTTGGGTTTTACCCTAAAAGCCTTTCTGTATACAGAGACTTACTTCCTGAGTTTGTCAACAATAACAAAAATGACCATAAAAAACAAAAACAAAAAGAACAAAACCGACTGTATTTTTGTTTATATACTGATAGTACACAAATTATTCATGGTATCGACATCGGGATAAATCACTCGATTGAAGCTTTAGCGGTTAGCTTCATGTGTCGTCCTGCTCGGTGTGTGTGTGTAGCACGCTTAGTCCAAGGTTTCCCGCAGCGCTTTGTTGCTAAGGTGGCCGCCTTAACAACAAAGAGCCGCCACCTAAGCTAAAGTCTTAACAAGTAGCGCCGTTTCGTTCTGCCTCTGTCTCTGTCAGTACTCTCTGTAGCACCCAGCATTGCCCCACCCACACAACCATCTGATTGGTTACACACAGACCGGTAACAGCCAATCAGCAATGCATATTTAGAGCAGTAACAGTGCTTATTCAGAGCGCATGGAGTCAGTTCTCCAGCTTCGTAATGAGCAGAAAGGTGTTTAGCAGGTAAACATCAGGCAGCGGACACTCCCCAAATGATAATAAACACCTCACAGTCAGCCACTAGTAACATCACTGTGAGCCCGTTGACGTTCTAGAAACATAAACGGCAGCTCAGCTCACACTCCTTGAGGTGAAAACTAATTAGCTTTTAGCGTAACCTTAGCTCATTTTGCGGTGTGTGTGGGGTGTGTGTTACGGACAGCAAAGCTCTGTCTGTTATTTCACTTTACCTTTTTCTGTGTTGATTGAGCTGAGTTGAAGGTGCAAAAAAGGACATTATGTTAAATGAAGCGTTTCCTGAAGCTGTCTCTGATAGTTGATATAATAATGTAAGTGCATCATAAAGCCTACATGAACTCCATGGTGTTCAGGGAGGAATAGTCTTGCCTATTGCTATTGTACTATTTTTTCAGCTATAGTTACATTAATCATTAGTGATGTAGCAGCCTAGTTTTGAATGCCAGGATCCCTGCTATCACATGTTGATAAAAATATAACATTTGAAGTGAAGTGAATTATATTTATATAGCGCTTTTCTCAAGTGACTCAAAGCGCTTTACATAGTGACACCAAATATCTAAGTTACATTTAAACCAGTGTGGGTGGCACTGGGAGCAGGTGGGTAAAGTGTCTTGCCCAAGGACACAACGGCAGTAACTAGGATGGCACAGGCGGGAATCGAACCTGCAACCCTCAAGTTGCTGACACGGCCACTCTACCAACATAATAAAAATCAACTACAGGCTTCCCAAATGCTGTTATAAATTAAGCATGATGAGTTGAACATATGTCAGCATGTAGCATAATGACATACTTAGTATCTCAGGTAACTAGGACAGTTTTCGTTTTTACTTTAGGGAAAAAAATATTGAGATATATATATCGTATATCGCCATTCAGCAAATGCAGCGGAAATCACATCCAAAAATTTTAGGCTTCTTCACGCGACGAACCCGGCCTACTTCACCACAGTCTGTAGTCTATTGGCCCCCAGGCTGTGTGGCGGCAGCGACGAGTTGGAGACGTGATGGCAACATGTCGAGTTACACAGATCCTTACACCCACCCACCCCCTTCGGCAGGAGAGACACCACCTTAACTAACACATTTTCTGGGGGAAACACTGCCTAGTCATTCCTTTTCTTCAAGTCCTCCAGTGATAATGTTACTTGGAAGATAATATGTTTTAACTCCACCATGGTGGTAAGGATAAGTATCTTAGAGGCGGCTACTGTGGATAGATGACGCTTGCTCTCAAACTCAAACTTGAAGAATTGGTAGAGAGGCAAACAGGAAGTGGAACAAAAATAAGAGCACAAGACAGAAAACAAACACTGAAAATAATGAAACATGATATTCAGTTTGACCAGCATGACAGGTCAATACACTATGTTTACTATTTTACTGTGTTTTGTATTTATTTCCGTCACAGCACTTGTTGATTAAAATGTCCACTCTCTGTTCTGAACACAGCTGCCCCTGATTATTGATCAATAGATCCTCTGATCACTAATCAAGCAAGGGTTTTTTTTCTCCACGGAAGGCACTGGTTTATTATTGCCAGTGTTTTCTGCATACATGTGGTGCTAGGTTTGCTTTTAACAAGCCTTCACGTTTTCACACACGTAGTCGATAACCTTGACTTTGTTGGTGCTGTGTAAATGTTTCCCTAATAAAAGGACCTTCTACCTTCTTGTCACCATACTTAACCCTCCCGGATTTTCTGGGAGATTCCCAAAATTCAGCGCCTCTCCCGAAAACCTCCCGGGACAAATTTTCTCCCGAAAATCTCCCGAAATTCAGGCGGAGCTGCAGGCCACGCCCCCACCAGCTCCATGCGGACCCGAATGACGTGTCGAGTTCTGGGTTTCTTATGTGGGTTTATTGTTAGGCAGTCTAATTAACGTCCTCCCAGCGCGGCAACAACACACAAGAACAGCAGTCACGTTTTCGTCGACCGTAAAGCAGTTCGTCTGCCATAAACAGCAATGTTGTGACACACTTAAACAGGACAATACTGCCATCTACTGTGCATGCATATGTGACAATAACATATACAGCTTTTAGAGCAGTGGTTCTCAACCTTTTTTCAGAGATGTAACCCGTGTGAATTTTTTTTTAATTCAAGTACCCCCTAATCAGAGCAAAGCGGTTTTGGTTGAAAAAAAAAGATAAATAAGTAAAATAAAGCACTATGTCATCAGTTTCTGATTTATTAAATTGTATAACAGTGCAAAATATTGGTGGTCTTTCTTGAACTATTTGGAAAAAAAGATATAAAAACAACTAAAAACTTGTTGAAAAATAAACAAGTGATTCAATTATAAATAAAGATTTCTACACAAACTGTGATGAGGTGGCGACTTGTCCAGGGAGTACACCGCCTTCCGCCCGACTGTAGCTGAGATAGGCACCAGCGCCCCCCGCGACCCCAAAGGGAATAAGCGGTAGAAAACGGATGGATGGACAGCTGTAAATATACTCCTCCCCTCCTAAACATGCCCCCAACAACACCCCTACCCCAACCACACCCCTCGCCCAACCCTCTACCACGCCACCAACCTCCCGAAATTGGAGGTCTCTAGGTTGGCCAGTATGCTTGACACCTACCGCCTCTGCATCCAGGGGTCATGCCACCATGTACAACGTGAATTTGTCATGACGGGGGCGTCGCAACCTGCTGGGTTTTCTTCTCCCGGGATGCAAATGGACTACTCTGGACCAGGCGTGAAGGTAGGAAAATTTTTAATTATTCACTATCAAAATAGGAACAAACATAAACTACATCGTGGAAAAAACACAAAACCGTGGCATGAAACAAACAACATAAACTATGGCTTGGAACAATCAAGACTTACTGTGGCATGAAAACCAGCAGCATGAACTATGGCATGAACAGAGCAGCGTGAACTAATCATGAAAGGAGCAAATATAGAGTAGCGTGAACTATGCATGAAAACTAGCAATGTTGCCACCCCGACTGACTGGCAAGGGCGGTCTAAATAGTCTCATGATTAGAGCCAGGCGAGCGTCCAAACACTAGCGGCAGGTGAAAATCATAAATTACCATGGCAACCAAAACTAACAAGCGTGCACCAAAAAACAGGAACTAATGGAGTTCAAAATAACAGAAAATAACAAAAACATTATCCAGACCACCGAACATGACAGACTTAGACTTAGACAAACTTTAAAGATCCACAAGGGGGAATTGTTTCACACAGTAGCTCAGTTACAAAGGATGGAAAGGATAAGGATGGAAAGGATGATGCGCACAAGGGCACATAAAGAGGGCGAAAACAAAAAGGTACAAAGTAGACTCAAAATGTACCATAACATTTATATTTCAAATGGCGGCATCTGGGCCAGAAGCCTCTGTATTAAAGGCCTACGGAAATGAGAATTTCTTATTTAAACGGGGATAGCAGGTCCATTCTATGTGTCATAGTTGATCATTTCGCGATATTGCCATATTTTTGCTGAAAGGATTTAGTATAGAACATCCAGGATAAAGTTTGCAACTTTTGGTGCTGACAAAAAAGCCCTGCCTTTCCCGCAGGGGGTGTCAAACTCAAATACAGAGTGGGCCAAAATTTTAAACGGAACAAAGCCGCGGGCCAAGGTTGAACAAATTAACCTTTTAATAGGGACCCAAACAAGTTTTGCATTTAATATTGAACAAGCAAGGCTTATATAACTTTAGTGACATGCAAAATCCAGTTTCAAATAATAATAATAATTAAAAAAATATCAATTGCATATCAAATAAAATTAAAAAAAAAATTGTCTGCCTTTTTTTCTATTTGCAATCTTCTGAGGTAAATATCAAATTGTTTTCACAGGCTAATAATACATTTGAAAATAAAATAACAATAATGAATGAACCAAACATACAAGCCTTGAAGTAGCAAGAGAAAATGCATGAATAAAACGTTAATTATTGGTCCGTTTGCTGGAAGTTTCCCGGAAGAGTTAGTGCTGCAAGGTGTTCTGGGTATTTGTTCTGTTGTGTTACTGTGCGGATGTTCACCCAAAATGTGTTTGTCATTCTTGTTTGGTGTGGGTTCGCAGTGTGGCGCATATTTATAACAGTGCTAAAGTTGTCTGTACGGCCACCTTCAGTGTGACCTGTATGGCTGTTGACCAAGTATGCCTTGCATTCACTTGTGCGTGTGTGTGTGTGTGTAAAAGCTACAAATACTATGTGACACGCTGTTAGTATGGAGGAAAAGCGGACGTGACAACAGGTTATAGAGAACGCTAAAGGCAGTGCCTTAAATGCACGCCCCCAATTTAGTTGTCCAGGTGGAAATCGGTAGAAATTCGGGAGAATGGTTGCCCCGGGAGATTTTCGGGAGGGGCACTGAACTTCGGGAGTCTACCGGGAAAATTAAGAGGGTTCGCAAGAATGAATATTTGCGGTGAATGTGGTGTTACAGCGGCACCGACGCTGTATAACACCGGCAGGACAGATTTGGCCCGCGGGCCAGAGTTTGACACCCATGCTTTACCGGAAGTCGCAGACGATGACATCGCAAGTGTGGGACTCCTCACATATTCACATTGATTTTAATGGGAGCCTCCAACAAAAACAGTTATTCGGACCGAGAAAACGACAATTTCCCCATAAATTTGAGCGAGGATGAACGATTCGTGTTTGAGGATATTGATAGCGACGGACTAGAAAAACAACCCCAAAAAACGCGATTGCATTGGGACGGATTCAGATGTTTTTAGACACATTTACTAGGATAATTCTGGGAAATCCGTAATATTTCTATTGTGTTGCTAGTGTTTTAGTGAGTTTAACAGTACCTGATAGTCGGAGGGGTTTGTCCACCGGTGTCTTGACGCCAATGTCTCAGCGAAATCGACGGCAGCTTTATGGACGGGGCAAGCTCAGCTGACCTCCGGTAAGAAGCGACTTTTTACCACAATTTTCTCACCGAAACCTGCTGGTTGACATTCGGTCGGGATTCATGTTGGCTTGACCGCGCTCTGATCCATACTAAAGTTTCACCTCCGGGAATTTTAAACAAGGAATCACTGTGTGTTTGCGTGGCTAAAGTCTAAAGCTTCCCAACTCCATCTTTATACTTTGACTTCTCCAATATTAATTGAACAAATTGCAAAAGATTCAGCAAAACAGATGTCCAAAATACTGTGTAATTATGCCGTTAAAGCAGACGACTTTTAGCTGTGTGTGTGTGTGCAGCGCTCATATTTCCTAAAAACCCGTGACGTCTTGCGTACACGTCATCATTACATGACGTTTTCAAGACGAAACTCCCGGGAAATTTAAAATTGCGATTTAGTAAACTAAAAAGGCCATATTGGCATGTGTTGCAATGTTAATATTTCATCATTGATATATAAACTAGGCTTCACGGTGGCAGAGGGGTTAGTGCGTCTGCCTCACAATACGAAGGTCCTGCAGTCCTGGGTTCAAATCCAGGCTCGGGATCTTTCTGTGTGGAGTTTGCATGTTCTCCCCGTGAATGCGTGGGTTCCCTCCGGGTACTCCGGCTTCCTCCCACCTCCAAAGACATGCACCTGGGGATAGGTTGATTGGCAACACTAAATTGGCCCTAGTGTGTGAATGTGAGTGAGAATGTTGTCTGTCTATCTGTGTTGGCCCTGCGATGAGATGGCGACTTGTCCAGGGTGTACCCCGCCTTCCGCCCGATTGTAGCTGAGATAGGCGCCAGCGCCCCCCGCGACCCCAAAAGGGAAAAAGCGGTAGAAAATGGATGGATGGATATATAAACTATTAGACTGTGTGGTGGGTAGCAGTGGGTTTCAGTAGGCCTTTAAGTGTCTGCATGGCATGTATTTTTTCTCAGTATTGGTTCATGTTAGCAGACAATTATAGTATTGTCCAGGAAAAAACATAATACAGTAGATACATAACAGGAGAACATGGTGAGCTGGAAGTGTTGATGGTGACAGAGTAATAAATAGACAGTGAGGACACCACTGTCAGCAAAGGATCTAATTGGAAAGCTCAAAGGGGGTTGTGATATCCTGAAGCGCCTTTTTTTTTTCCAGTTTGCGGACACGACCTAATGTGCATCTAAGCATGAGGTAAATATGATAAAATTAGAAAGGTTCAGTAACAATCTACAATGCAAATAGTCATGAAAATAAAGAAAACATATTAAATGAGAAGGTGTGTCCAAACCTGTTTGGCCTGTACTGTATATAGATCATTTTAAATCTATTTAGAAAAAGGAATATAAACAGGTGTTAATGGTTTCTTGTCTATATGTGTCATGTGTTTGGCTGATAAAAAATGATTAACAATAAATTAAAAAAAGGGTGTTTACAAGATTTTATTTAAGAAACTGTGATTGATTGCATATTTTTTATTTGTAGCACAATTTGCTATCCTTCTCTCCAGAACCTCCTGATTGCAGGCGTACAATCAATACGTGTCCTTGTGAGCCCGGGGTGTTTTTCATCATGCTGTGTGTGCGTGTACTGCTTGCAGCCCCCTCCCAACTACTCATTTGTGTGTCCGTGTATTTGTCTTTTCGGTGTGTGCTTTGTGCATACAAGTGAGCACAAATGCATTTATGCAGCACAGACTGCATGGAGGAACGGTCAATAATAACGACTGGAGGCACGTCGCTACGTTTTCCACCGCTCCTCTCTGCTCCACCTGCTGCATACTAACACTGTCTGCTGTGCGTGTGTGTGTGTTCTTGTATTTCTGCCCTTCTTGAGACATCAACAGTACCTTCCATATGAGGACCGGTGAACAAGTTAGGACCTAAATCATGGTCCCAATACGGAAAACCATTGTATCAAATAGATAATGTCTCATTTGCACCCCTGGTGGTGAACTCTATCAAAATAAGGGTGGTCCCAAAAAGGAGGGATTTTTCAAATGGACTCTGTGTTGGGCTTAAAAGTGCTACCCTTCTGGTCAACATATGAAATAACAAGTACCGTATTTTTCAGACCATAAGTCGCAGTTTTTTTTCCATAGTTTGGTCAGGGGTGCGACTTATACTAAGGAGAGACTTATGTGTGAAATTATTAACACATTACCGTACAATATCAAATAATATTTTTTAGCTCATTCACGTAAGAGACTAGACGTATAAGATTTCATGGGATTTAGCGATTAGGAGTGACAGATTGTTTGGTAAACGTATAGCATGTTCTATATGTTATAGTTATTTGAATGACTCTTACCATAATATGTTACGTTAACATACCAGGCACCTTCTCAGTTGGTTATTTATGCATCATATAACGTACACTTATTCAGCCTGTTGTTCACTATTCTTTATTTATTTTAAATTGCCTTTCAAATGTCTATTCTTGGTGTTGGGTTTTATGAAATAAATTTCCCCCAAAAATGCGACTTATACATGGTTTTTTCCTTCTTTATTATGCATTTTCGGCAGGTGCGACTTATACTCCGGAGCGACTTATACTCCGAAAAATACGGCAACATTTATTTAAAAAATATATATATATGTATATAGAAACATACTGTAATAACTTGAAGTCAATAATGAAGATTAAAAACCAACTACAAACAAAAAATGTAAATACAAATAATTAACTAAAAGCAGTATTTTTCTCAAAATGTGTTGACTTTTTCTTACAAAATTGGGAACAATGTATCACATTCTCTCTTTTTCTGTAGATTGCAATATTTTCTTGTAAAATTATTACTTTTTTATGTTAAATTATTACTTTTTAATGCAAAATGGTTACGTCTTTCATTTAAATTCTGACTTGTATCATGTTATTGCCAATGGATTTGTTGTTCTTGTAAAATACTGACATATTTTGAGTAAAATTATCCATCCATCCATCCATTTTCTGCCGCTTATTCCCTTTGGGGTCACGGGGGCCGCTGTCGCCTATCTCAGCTACAATCGGGCGGAAGGGGGGGTACAACCTGAACAAGTCGCCACCTCATCGCAGGGCCAACACAGATAGACAGACAACATTCACACTCACATTCACACACTAGGGCCAATTTAGTGTTGCCAATCAACCTATCCCCAGGTGCATGTTTTTGGAAGTGGGAGGAAGCCGGAGTACCCGGAGGGAACCCACGCGTTCACGGGGAGGACATGCAAACTCCACACAGAAAGATCCCGAGCCCGGGATTTAACTCAGGACATTCGTATTGTGAGGCACATTCACTATCCCTCAAACCACCGTGCTGTCCGACTTTTGTTATAATACTGCAAAAGTTTTTCTTGTGAAATTCCAACTTATTTTTCACAACAAACTTTTTTATATTTGCAGAGTTTGTATATATTATTTATGTTGTAAATACAAATCTTTACATATCTAGATAAGGGTGGTCCTAAATAGGAAGGACTTTTTCAGAAGTCTCAAGAAGGGAACAAATTAAAAGCGTTACTAAAACGGCCTTCTTTCATCTCCGTAATATCGCTAAAATTCGCTCCATTTTGTCCACTAAAGACGCCGAGATCATTATCCATGCGTTTGTTACGTCTCGTCTCGATTACTGTAACGTATTATTTTCGGGTCTCCCCATGTCTAGCATTAAAAGATTACAGTTGGTACAAAATGCGGCTGCTAGACTTTTGACAAGAACAAGAAAGTTTGATCATATTACGCCTGTACTGGCTCACCTGCACTGGCTTCCTGTGCACTTAAGATGTGACTTTAAGGTTTTACTACTTACGTATAAAATACTACACGGTCTAGCTCCAGCCTATCTTGCCGATTGTATTGTACCGTATGTCCCGGCAAGAAATCTGCGTTCAAAAGACTCCGGCTTATTAGTGATTCCTAGAGCTCAAAAAAAGTCTGCGGGCTATAGAGCGTTTTCCGTTCGGGCTCCAGTACTCTGGAATGCCCTCCCGGTAACAGTTCGAGATGCTACCTCAGTAGAAGCATTTAAGTCTCATCTTAAAACTCATCTGTATACTCTAGCCATTAAATAGACCTCCTTTTTAGACCAGTTGATCTGCCGCTTCTTTTCTTTCTCCTATGTCCCCCCCTCCCTTGTGGAGGGGGTCCGGTCCGATGACCATGGATGAAGTACTGACTGTCCAGAGTCGAGACCCAGGATGGACCGCTCGTCGGGACCCAGGATGGACCGCTCGCCTGTATCGGTTGGGGACATCTCTACGCTGCTGATCCGCTTGAGATGGTTTCCTGTGGACGGGACTCTCACTGCTGTCTTGGAGCCACTATGGATTGAACTTTCACAGTATCATGTTAGACCCGCTCGACATCCATTGCTTTCGGTCCCCTAGAGGCGGGGGGTTGCCCACATCTGAGGTCCTCTCCAAGGTTTCTCATAGTCAGCATTGTCACTGGCGTCCCACTGAATGTGAATTCTCCCTGCCCACTGGGTGTGAGTTTTCCTTGCCCTTTTGTGGGTTCTTCCGAGGATGTTGTAGTCGTAATGATTTGTGCAGTCCTTTGAGACATTTGTGATTTGGGGCTATATAAATAAACATTGATTGATTGATTGAAATACAATTAAATGTGTGCATGTGTGTGTGTGCGTGTGTATGTGTGTGTGTTTGCGTGTGTGACAGAAAGGTCATGCATTTTCGCGAGGGGAAATAAGTATTTGATCCACTGCTGATTTTGTTTAGTTTGCCCTTTAATAGAATATGATGGGTTTATTATTGTTATGGTAGATTGACTGTAACAGAGAGAGACGGGTGTAAAAAAAATAATTATGCATGCGATTAATCACATTATTCATATTTAAACTTAGATTTTAGCATTTTATTTTGACATCCAATGCACCTTAAATCCGGATGGCTACCTGACAGGTCAGTGATCAGGTCAATGCATACGTCAGTGAAAGACTACGAAATTTATTTTTTAAAATAAACCAGGACTTTAGATAAAACTGCTAAAAACAAATACATTATGTTTATTCAAATAAAACATTTTAAAAATGTTTGCCTATTTTATTCTGACAACAAAATTGTGTTTGTGTCAAAACATTGGGGTATTTTTAAAATTAGAAGAAGAAATTCAATTGTGCAAGCTAGTAATTTATTACAATTAATGTATGATTAAAGTATGATTAATCTGATTAAAATATGTAATCACACGATTAAAGAAATCCAGTGGCTGATACTGATACATATGAATTTCTACGATTCTCAATACTTATTCGATTAAAAAAACAAAAACGAAAAAACAGTCCATGTACTTTTAAATTATTTTTTTTTATTGAAAAAAGTTTCAAAGTGTCAAGTATTTAAGATCACTTTGTTTTAACCTAGTTTTGCACAGTTTATAAATCAGCATCCGCTGCCAAGAGGTAAAAAAAAAAACAGTGTTCTTTAACCTACCAGCATATCAAAACAAACATCACTGTGGTCATAAATACAGTATGCTGATAAAAAACAACATTCAACTATTTTATATTCAAAAAAAGAACTAAAGTGCCGAGGAGACTTAACGTAAATCAAACAAACACTATTCTCTATTCAGTGTGGCAGTAGTGTGACTTCATCATGCCCTTTGTAATGAAATTGGCTAATAAAAAAGCTAAACACTTAAATATTAATATTTCTAGTTGTATTCATTTATATCATCAACATGTTGGCCTTTTCTCATTACTGTAGGTTATTCTGTTTTTTTTGCTCAGTTGTTTTTTAGTTCTGCTGTTTTTTTTGTTTTTTTTTTGTACAGTGTGTCACACTTAGCCCTCCTGGTGAAACAAGTAAAGCAGTGGTGTTCAAAGTTTTGTCACACGACAGAAGAGTGAGCTGTGTTTTCTTTTAGCACTTTAGAAGGGATAAAGGCTGGGCTGCAGGCTTCTGGAGGTTTTCTGCATGCTCTGGTAATGCACATTCCCTGGGCTTGTGGTGGCGGATCTCTGCTCTTACTCGCAAGGCGATTACTTTCGTGGCCGATTGTATTTGATTATTGGATAACAACATGATGCGAGACACACTTTCACTTTTAATATGTACCTCTAGTCCCTAAATATAGCAACAAAGTAGCTAAAGTGGATTATAGATGATTTCTGTAAATGATTTCTATACTCTGGCAACCCATGCAAGTGTAAGGTGTTTTGTAGCGGAGTTACGCCACACCTACAGTTATGCTGCACTGACACACTTCCTTTATATTATTTCCATGCAAGTATTTGTGACAGGTTTCCACAAACAACTAAATACATGGAAACATTGGCGATTTTTTTTTTCAAGACAGCAAATGCTCTTCCATGCGCCGAGAATTGATGCAACTCACAGAGGAAAACATGTTCTGCAGTATTTTCATACTGATGATAATGAAAAAAGCAGGTATTAATGTATTTCGGGTATGCATGTCGGTATCAACCTGGCATCAAAGCTTCGGGGTATGATGTTGGTAAGGTGTTTTGTATTCATATTAGCATTTAAGCTAGCTGGTGATTAGTGTACTATCTTCTTTCCTCCCCAGGAAATGAGCAGTATCACTGGTCCGTGAGTTTATCAAAGTGCGGTTATTAATCTTGGTTTTACAAAACCCAAAACCAGTGAAGTTGGCACGTTGTGTAATTTGTACATAAAAACAGAATACAATGATTTGCTAATCCTTTTCAATTTATGTTCAATTGAATATAAGACAAGATATTTATGTTCGAACGAAGAAACTTTTTTTTTTGTGCAAATAATCATTAACTTATAATTTAATGGCAGCAACACATTGCAAAAAAGTCCACAGTTTCCAAAAACATTTAGAAATTTGGACTCGTCACACCACAGAACACTTTTCCACTTTGCATCAGTCCATCTTAGATGAGCTCGGGCCCAGCGAAGCTGGCAGCGTTTCTGGGTGTTGTTGATAAATGGCTTTTGCTTGGCATAGTAGAGTTTTAGCTTGCTTTTACAGGTGTAGCGACGAACTGTAGTTACCGACAGTGGTTTTCTGAAGTGTTCCTAAACCCATATGGTGATATTCTTTACACACTGATGTTGCTTTTTGATGCAGTATCGTCTGAGGGATCGAAGGTCCGTAATATCATCGCTTACGTGCAGTGATTTCTCCAGGTTCTCTGGACCATTTGATGAGATAATAAAATCTCTAAATTCCTTGCAATACCTAGTTGAAAAATGTTGTTCTTAAACTGTTCGACAATTTGCTCACGCATTTGTTCACAAAGTGGTGACCCTCGCCCCATCCTTGTTTCATGGAAGCTGCTTTTTTTACCTAATGATGGCACCCATCGGTTACCAATTAGCTTGTTCACCCTTGGGATGTTCCAAATAAGTGTTTTATGAGCATTCCTCAACTTTTTCAGTCTTTTTTGTCACTTGTGCCAGCTTTTTTGAAACATGTTGCAGGCATTAAATTCCAAATGAGCTAATATTTGCAAAAAAAAATCGCAAATTTCCCAGTTCAAATGTCAATTATCTTGTCTTTGCAGTCTATTCAATTGAATTTAGGTTGAACAGGGTTTTCAAATCGTTGTATTTTGTTTTTATTAATCACGATTTACACAATGTGCCAACTTCACTGGTTTGGGGGTTTGTAAAATGATTATAATTATCGGGAATATTTATTCCCGATAATTCACACTATCGGGAATGTTAATACCATTTATTGTTACATTCAGAAATCCTTCCATAGAGATGATGGACTGTTCATATCTCTGTAAGAGAGGGATCAAATACTTATTCCCCCTACTGTCTATTTTTAGCACTAGTTTCTTTGTCAGTAGCCTCTTATTAGTCACACAATGTTTTGGACTGAACACAAAATTGCAGAGCACAATGAAAAGGCTGAGTCAGGTTATATGCTTACACTGGGCACCAGTTAACATCAGAGGTTCGGACATAAAAGCTAAGCAATTTTTTTTCAAGTCCCCCAGAGAGTTACCTTGGCTCTGTGAGCTTCTTCAATATTCTTTAATTGAGACACGAGTGGAGGAGAGATGGAGTGATGCGCAGAGAGAAAGACAGAAGATAAAGACCAAGAAGGGAGGGTGGGAGGGGGAGCCCTAACGGGATTCAAACTGAAATGACTTACAAATTACCGTACTCTCAAGAATGAGGCGGGCGACGCAACTTTCATATGCAAATCCCACATCGTGGCAAGGCAGAGAAATTAGCAAATGAAAACGTCTCAGGTCTCAACAGGAAACCTTTTTGTTTGTCATAGTGCTCTTGTGTCAGCCTCAATCAAATAATATGCGCACCCCTGTTCTGGTATTAGGATACAACAAATACGCGGCCATATTGAGACATAAAAAAAGATTTAGTATTTTATCCTTTAAACCAGTGGTTCTCAAATGGGGGTACGCGTACCCCTGGGGTACTTGAAGGTATGCCGAGGGGTACGTGAGATTTTTTTTTAAGTATTCTAAAAATAGCAACAATTGAAAAATCCTTTATAAATATATTTATTGAATAATACTTCAAGAAAATATGAATGTAATTTCATAAACTGTGAAAAGAAATGTAACAATGCAATATTCCGTGTTGACAGCTAGATTATTTTGTGGACATGTTCCATGAATATTGATGTTAAAGATTTATTTTTTTGTGAAGAAATGTTTAGAATTAAGTTGATGAATCCAGATGGATCTCTATTACAATCCCCAAAGAGGGCACTTTATGTTGATGATTACTTCTATGTGTAGAAATCTTTGTTTATAATTAAATCACTTGTTTATTTTTCAACACGATTTTAGTTCTTTTTATATCTTTTTTTCCAAATAGTTCAAGAAAGACCACTAAAAATGAGCAATATTTTTGCACTGTTATACATTTTAATAAATCAGAAAATGATGACATAGTGCTGCATTTTACTTCTTTATCTCTTCTTTTCAACCAAAATTGCTTTGCTCTGATTAGGGGGTACTTGAATTAAAATAATGTTCACAGGGGGTACATCACTGAAAAAAGGTTGAGAACCACTGCTTTAAACAAATGTCCATTCCGGATGGGCAATGAGACTTAAAATCTATCTTGTACTAATGATATATATCATTATATATTATTTGGCATGATTTGTGAATGATTAAAGAACCATTTCAAAACAAGTTACAAAGGCTGGTAGAAAAGTTTAAAAATGCAAGAAATGCTGATACATTTTTATTATTATTTTTTTTTTTTACGGATTATTGAATAATAACATTTTTGATCACAGTTATATACAGACAAAAACACAGAATTGCTGTGTTAAAGTTAAAGTACCACTGATAGTCACACACACACTAGGTGTGGTGAAATTACCCTCTGCATTTGACCCATCGCCATGTTCCACCCCCTGGGAGGTGAGGGGAGCAGTGAGCAGCAGCGGTGGCCACGCTTGGGAATCATTTTGGTGATTTAACCCCCAATTCCAACCCTTGATGTTGAGTTACCCATTACCAGTGAGGTAATGGGTCCCATTTTTATAGTCTTTGGTATGACTCGGCGTCCTGCAGTCCTGGGTTCAATTCCAGGCTGAGGATCTTTCTGTGTGGAGTTCGCATGTTCTCCCCGTGAATGCGTGGGTTCCCTCCGGGTACTCCGGCTTCCTCCCACCTCCAATGATATGCACCTGGGGATAGGTTGATTGGCAACACTAAATTGGCCTTAGTGTGTGAATGTGAGTGTGAATGTTGTCTGTCTATCTTTGTTGGCCCTGCGATAAGGTGGAGACTTGTCCAGGGTGTACACCGCCTTCCGCCCAATTTTAGCTGAGATAGGCACCAGCGCCCCCCGCCACCCCGAAAGGGAATAAGCGGTAGAAAATGGATGGATGGATGGATGACTCGGCCGGGGTTTGAACTCATGACCTACCGATCTCAGGGAGGACACTCTAACCACAAGGCCACTGATCACAGTTTTATTGAAATATCTTTTGTATTTAAATAATTTCCTACTATTTGCTTAGTTTTTTGCAATTTATGTATTCCTTCATTTTGTAACAAACACACCCACCTTCTCCAGGTGTCGCTGCCACTACGCTAATAAAGGAATCACAGGTAGGACTTGATATTTGATATACCGGTACTTGATATACAGCATTCAACGGGCATTATCACGATACAACAATCGTATTAAAAGCTTTTAAGTCAGCCAAACTTATATAATTTTTATCATTTAGGCTATTTCATCCCTAACACTCTGTTTCGCAGGTTTCCCTGCTCTTCAGGGGAACGCAAAACAGCCCTGTTTTTTCCTGTCCTAACGTATATTTCGGTATTGAGCATTGTATAACAGATAAACAACAGAAACCTCGACTATCATTTATATCATGTATTGCAACCTTAATGTCCAGCTTCACATCCTTGACAATAAAGTAGTAAAATAAAGTAGTAAAAAAATAAAAACAAGGTAGGTTTTAAAAATGATTGTCATATTTTCGTTTTTTATATGCTAGTTTCCTTACTTACGATGCGGGGCCAAGCAACGAGACACGCCTGCAGCCACTTCACAATGATCTCAAAATGGCACGAGTCTGAGTGTCAGTTTCAAATATAATTGTTCCTCAGTATGCGAGTGCCACATCCTATTTGTTTTAAAGATATTAGCAGTCTTTCGAGTTAAAAGCCTCCTCACTGCTAGTTGGTAGGGCTGGACAATAGATAGATAGATAGATAGTACTTTACGGACCAAAATTGATATTCCAGTATTTTGAGGCCGAATCGCGATATACGATATACAGTAAATCGATATTTCAGACAAAAAGTGCAAAGTTTTTAGTTTAAACTCAACATCACATTACGGTTAAATAACAGTAAATTAATTACAGTTACTCCTTACTTAACCACAAAAGTAATTTATTTACTAATCGAATTACTCTTTAATGAATGTAATTAATCACTAGGGAAAGTAATGAATGCGTTACAACGCGGTAGACACTTCGGACGTGTGCAAGACCCTTCCTGTGTGCCGGAACTTACCTCAGCAGTGGTGCGATGCACCAGCCGCAAACGGCTTTACTAAACGCGTACAAAAGATACCAGTATAGCGGTAGTCTCAAATATATATCTATTTCTAAAATATAATAGTATTAACTGTTATACCAATATACCACCCAGTCCGAATACCACATTTTACGGACTATAAGGCACACTTGAAATCTTTTAATTTTCTCAAAAATCGACAGTGAGCCTTATAACTTGGTGCGCCTAATGTCCGGAATAATTCTGGCTGTTCTTACCCACCTTGTAGCAATTTTATTTGGTACATGGTGTAATGACAAGTGTGACCAGTGGATGGCAGTCACATATAAGAGATATGCGTAGACTGCAAGATGACACCTGTAAACCACACCAAAACTTCAAGTGGTCTATTGAGAGTATATAACATTACGCATAACGCTCACAAATCTGTCAACGTGCTTTAGTACGACTTTGGTAAGATATGAACCCGCACCACTTGATGGATTGTCAGAGCATTACAGCTCCTGTAGTCTGATGTGCTTCAACTTACGGGTAATATTATGGTGTGTGTATAAGGCCTACAAAGTGGCACATATTAGCAGACATTATCTGGCATTTTGTTTCTCAATTTTGTGCAAAACCATCTTTTCTTACCTTCCGGTACCTGCTGATGTGTATTTGGGATCTGCATAAGTCCTGAAAAATTGCGCGGGTCTGCCAACGTAGTCTGTGCCGACACCGTAGTCGATAAGCGTGTTCGATATTTTCTTGTAATGGACATTCATCCTCTGCTGTTGCCATTTCTAATATAAAGTAGCGTACAATTCTTATATCTGTCAGTAGACTCACTATGGAAGCGCTAAAAACCACCTGTGTAGTGAGTTTACATTATTCACACAAGGAACTTTAGTTATAGAGAGTTCCGGTCAGACGTGTTTTCATAAGACACATTTCATGTGTTGTTATTGCACTAGTGAGCCACGGATGAGGAGATGCTACTCTGTTATTGATTTAAGTAAAGTCTGAATGTCTTTAAAACAGTTAGCTCCATCTTTTGACATCTCACGCTACACCGCTACAACAAAGATGGCGGGGAAACAACGCTGTCAAAGGTGAGCCACGAAAATAAGACCCCACACAAAACGGTGCATCCTAAAGCAATGGTCGGAAAGCAACTTGAAGATGGTCTGTAAAACAGTCATTTTGATCAAAGAACCACCATTACATGTTATGTAGACCATAAAATACAGTTATATATGTAGAAAAAAAAAATCCTAATATGATGCACTTTATAATCCGGGCCGCGTTTTGTATGAAAATAGACCTGAATGGACGACTTAATCGACAGTATAAGCGGGTGTGCCCTATGGTCCGAAAAATATGGTAGTTGGCGTAGCGAATATCACAGTGAACCTCATTAGATCCAACCAAAACATTCGGTCTTACTCACTCGCGTTAGCTTTTAGCTAGAGATGGACAAAACTTAGTTTTTCCAACCATGGTAATGAAGATAAAGATTGTGAAGGACAGTTCTGAGAAGAAGAAGTGGATGATATTCATTGCATTAAAAAAATAAACAATCAAAAACATGATTGAGCGTGTATAACTTAGTGAAAGAATTGGAGCGTAGCAGCTGGTCTGCATCATAGTCAAGCAGAGAAAGTCGACAAGGCGATTATCTAAAAGCGGACATTTATCCATGAAAATAGGGACAAGCTGCTGAGTGTGGTTGGTGGAGAAGGAGACATTGTAAAAGTCCACTCCCCAATTTAAATCCTGTACATTACTATTGCAATACTTTGTAAAACTACTGTAGTTTTGTGAACTACATTCTATTGTATTTTTTTCATACAATATTTCTATCTGTATCAAAAAAGGTTTTCATCAAACCATTTTTTTAGATGCATTTAGAAGATTGACGTTGTTTTTCAACAGGGAAAAAGAAGAACAATTTTCAATTGAGCTTTCTGTAATTCAAGATAAAATGCAGTTGAACCAATTGATTTTTTGGTTTATCCATTTGTAGTTCATCATAAAAATTCAATGACCAATGAAATTGATTTCAATTTAATTTAACGGCCGACAGCGTTTTGCAATACAGGTTTGTCTGCATCACATAACCTCATATCCCAAATGACCATTGCATTAACGGTGGGCGAATCAATCAAAATATTGATAGTATTGATACCCAGGTGGGTATTGGTATTGGTTTGATACTGGTTTGATTTCTGTATTTTTAGCTGAGGACTATACAGTCCAATTCTACACAAAAGGTAAAGCAATGATAGTGTGTGGGGTACGTGTCATCAGTGATTAATTAGGCGTGTTTGATGAGCCCAGGAGGGCCGACCAGAGGTATTGGCAGACTGACTCCACTATGATCAAGCTGGGATAAGCATGTCAATAACTGGGAGATCCCACCCATGTAAAACCCCTCAAATAAAAACACTTTGTCACTCTTGTGGGAGGCCGACTGACAGCTGGTGGGGGTTTCCATGGCAACACACTGCCTATTCGCCTTGCAAGCCACAGTCCTGGTGCTGTAAGTAGTGGGGTGTCACACACAAGGGTGTGTTGTTACTGCAAGTGTTCCTGCAGCAATTAATGTGGCAACATGTACAAGGCTGAATCTGAATCATGCTGCACGTGTCAAATTGGATAACTACTTATGATTTTGTTTCATTGACCTTTAAAGGCCTACTGAAACCCACTACTACCCACCACGCGGTCTGATAGTTTATATATCAATGATGAAATATTAACATTGCAACACATGCCAATACGGCCTTTTCAGTTGACTAAATTGCAATTTTAAATATCCCGGGACTTTTTTCTTGAAAACGTCGCATAATGATGACATGTACGCGTGACGTCACGGGCTGCTATGAATATGAGCGCTGCACACACACACACAGCTAAAAGTTGTCTGCTTTAACGGCATAATTACACAGTATTTTGGACATCTGTGTTGCTGAATCTTTTGCAATTTCTTCAATTAATATTGGAGAAGTCAAAGTAGAAAGATGGAGTTGGGAAGCTTTAACATTTGGACACACAAACACACGGTGATTCCTTGTTTAAAATTCACGAGAGTTAAACTTTAGTATGGATCACAGTGGACATGGATCCCGACTACATGTCAACCAGCAGGTTTCGGCGAGAAAATTGTGGTTAAAAAGTTGCCTCTTACCAGATATCAGCTGAGCTTGTGCCGTCCATAAAGCTGCCGTCGACTTCCCTGAGACACTGCGCGTCAACACCCGGCCGTGAACGTACACTTCCGAATATCAGATACAGTTAAACTCACTAAAACACTAACAACGCAATAGAAAGATAAGGGATTTCCCAGAATTATCCTAGTAAATGTGTCTAAAAACATATGAATCCGTCTCAATGCAACGCGATTGCAATCACGTTTTTTTTTTTCTTTTTCTATTTCGTCGCTATCGATATCCTCAAACACAAATCTTTCATCCTCGCTCAAATTAAAGGGGAAATTGTCGTTTTTTCGGTCTGAATAGCTGTTTTTGTTGGAGGCTCCCATTGAAATCAATGTGAATATATGAGGAGCCATCAACATGTGACGTCATCGTCTGCGACTTCCGGTAGAGGCAGGGCATTTCTCTTAACACCGACAGTTGCAAACTTTATCGTGGATGTCCTCTACTAAATCCTTTCAGCAAAAATATGGCAATATCGCGAAATGATCAAGTATGACACATAGAATGGACCTACTATCCCCGTTTAAATAAGAACATCTAATTTCAGTAGGCCTTTAAGTGGACATTATATATTGTTCTTTTTTACCTTTTCATTTTGATGAGTTTTATTTTTGTGTGTGACACTTTTACATTATAACTTTATGTCCCATTTAAAACATGAAAAAAAGAAAAAGTTTACATCTAAATAGGAATGAGTATTGTTCACATGAATACCGATACTCGTTCCAAATCAAACGATGTCTGAACCGTACAAAAAAAAAATTTAAACATACACATTTTGTTTAAAGAAAGTGCATTTTTAGTTTTAAGGATTTTTTTGTGACATGCAATTTAACCTGAATTATAATTTAAATATTTCAATAATGTAAATAGTATATAAACTTATAATAATCACAGCAAAACCAAAACAATTGTAGAACACGGCGGCGGTGCAAATAAACATGCTTGTGTAACAGAAGTGTTGGAAAAATCCATTCAAATCTGAATCCCGATTCCGAATCAATTCAACATTTTCAGGAATCAATTTTTAAAAACAATGTGCTTATTCGCCTTGTGTATATTTCATATATTCACTTGTTTTTATTTTTATTTTTTTTGCCATTAATCCCTACACCTAAGTAACATCAAGCTACATATATGTACATCTACAAATATTATAACAGCATAGCTGCACTGTAAAGTTTATTTTTCACTATAAAAATATAATAATTAACTGTATATTAATAGCAAAATACTGGCTAATATTTGTATTACTTGCACAATAAAGTGTATGGTATGGTAATCTCTCATGAAATATCTCTCCATTAATTTGCTGCTGGGTTTCTACAGTTTATTAAAATAAAGTTAAATCTACTGTATATGCTGTAACTTACTTCCCAGCTGTGATTTTTAACATTTCTAATTACAATAACGTTACTATGAAATTCTGTAACTTCACGGCTGTGATTTTGCAGTTAATTACAGTGTTTTAATACAGAATTACAGTGCATTGTGTATCTAAGTCACAGTAAATTGCCTGTAGTTGTACAAATACTCTGTGAAAGTAATGCATTTATTAGCCAGTAATGTACTGCGACAATATGCTTATCTAAACGGTAATGGAAAAGATATGTTCTGAGTTTATAGTAAACCAGCATCCTCGGCAGTGGACCTTTGTGTTCTGCGCAACACGGCTATTTTTTTCCAAAATTTGCAAAAAAAAAAAACATCCATCCATCTTTTGCTTTTCAGAAGTTTCAGGGGTAAGCAACGTATGCAGAGAAGCTCAGACTTCCCTATCTCCAGCTCCTCTTGGGGGATCCCGAGGCATTCACTGGCCAGCTGGGAGACATAGTCCCCCCAAAATGTCCTGGGTCTTCACTGTGGCCTCCTACCATTCGGACGTGCCTTAAACCCTTCCTCAGGGAGGCAATCTGGGGGCATCCTGATCAGCTGCTCGAACCCCATCATCTGGCTCCTCTCGATGTGAAGGAACAGCGGCTTAACTCTGTGTTCTTCCCAAATGACACAACTTCTAACCCTGTCTCGAAGGTAGCGAGCCCTGCCATCCATCCATCCATCCATGTTCTACCACTTGTCCCATTCAGGGTCAGGGGGGGTGACCCCGTGATCTATCTCACAGGGTCTGGAGCCTATCTCAGTTGCATTCAGGCAGAGAGCAGGGTACACCCTGGACAAGTCACCACCTCATTACAGGGCCAACAAAGATAGAGGAAAATAATTTCGGCCGCGTGTACCCGTGATCTTGTCCTAACCCAAAGCTCATGACCATAGGTGAGGATGGGAACGTAGATCGACCGGTAACTTGAGCGATTTGCCTTCCGGCTCAGCTCCTTCTTCTTCACCTCCGGAATAACTTTGAAAATGTCACAAGGTAGACACTGGACATTGGATCCGAGGTGACCATGTTTTGTGTCTTTATTGTCAAGGCGGCCGCTCCGAGATTTGGCCGCAAGGTGGTTGGTGCCTTTTGTGGCGGTAATTCCAGAAACCGCTGGCGGACACAAGCAGTGTGGGATGCCATCAAGCTGAAGAAGGAGTTTTATTGGGTGTTTTTGGCTTGTGGGATTTCGGAGGCAGCGTACAGGTACCAACAGACTAAGCAGTGTGCAGCTTCAGAGGTCAAAACCTCGGACATGGGAGGATTTTGAGGAAGCCATGGAACTTCCTGGCAGCTTCGAAGCCTTTCTGGACCACCATCCGCCGCCTCAGATGGGGGAAGCAGTGCACTGTCAACATCATGTACGGATGTGGATGGTGTGCAGCTGACCTTGACTTGGGATGTTGTGGATCGGTGGAAGGAGTACTTCAAAGACCTCCTCAATGCCACCTACACGTCTTCCAATGAGAAAGCAGCACCTGGGAATCTGTGATGGGCTCTCCTATTTCTGGGGCTGAGGTTGCCACGGTAGTTAAGAAGCTCCTCAGTGGCAAGGCACCGGGGGTGGACGTGATCCGTCTGAAGTTCTTTTAGGCTTTGGATGCTGTGGGAATGTTTTGGATGACGAGCCTCTGCAACATTGCGTGGACATTGGGGGCAGTTCCTCTGGACTGGCATACCGGGGTGGTGGTTCCTCTCTTTAAGAAGGGGAACCGGAGAGTGTGTTCCAACTATCGTGGGATCACACTCCTCCGCCATCCCGGTAAGGTCTATTTAGGTGTACTGGAGAGGAAGCAAAACTGGATAGTCAAACCTCGGATTCAGGATGAGCAGTGGGGTTTTCTTCCTGGTGGTGGAACTATGGACCAACTCTATACTCTCCTTGCGGGTGCATGGGAATTTCCACAACCAGTCGACATGTGTTTTGTGGACTTGGAGAAGGCATTCGATTGTGTACCTCGGGAAGTCCTGTGAGGAGTGCTCAGAGATTATGTAGTATCGAACCGTCTGATTGTGGCGGTCCACTCCCTGTATGATTGTAGGCAGTCAGTCGGACCTCGAAGTCCGAGATCCATGGTTCTCACCCGGAAAAGAGAGGAGTGCCATCTCCGGATTACGAAGGAGATTTTTCTCCAAGTGGAGGAGTTCAAGTACCTCTGAGTCTTGTTCACCAGTAAAGGAAGATGTCCTTGGCAGAGTACACTGCATGGCATATGGATTTCATGTTTTCTTTTCAGTGCTGGTCTTCTGTCAAAATGTGCTAAACATAATTAAGAGCTACTAAGAATGTGCACCTCTTGCGCATCAAAGCTCAAGTTTTCCTTAATCCATCCATCCATCCAGCCATCATCTTCCGCTTATCCGAGGTCGGGTCGCGGGGGCAGCAGCCCAAGCAGGGAAGCCCAGACTTCCCTCTCTCCAGCCACTTCGTCTAGCTCTTCCCAGGGGATCCCGAGGCGTTCCCAGGCCAGTCGGGTGACATAGTCTTCCCAACGTCTCCTGGGTCTTCCCCGTGGCCTCCTAGCAGCTGGAGGTGCCCTAAACACCTCCCTAGGGAGGCGTTCGGGTGGCATCCTGACCAGATGCCCGAACCACCTCATCTGGCTCCTCTCGATGTGGAGGAGCAGTGGCTTTACTTTGAGCTCCTCCCGGATGGCAGAGCTTCTCACCCTATCTCTAAGGGAGAGCCCCGCCACCCGGAGGAGGAAACTCATTTCGGCCGCTTGTACCCGTGATCTTATCCTTTCGGTCATGACATAAAGTTATTGACCGGTAAATTGAGAGCTTTGCCTTCCGGCTCAGCTCCTTCTTCACCACAACGGATCGATACAACGTCCGCATTACTGAAGACGCCGCACCGATCCGCCTGTCGATCTCACCATCCACTCTTCCCCCACTCGTGAACAAGACTCCTAGGTACTTGAACTCCTCCACTTGGGGCAGGGTCTCCTCCCCAACCCGGAGATGGCACTCCACCCTTTTCCGGGCGAGAACCATGGACTCGGACTTGGAGGTGCTGATTCTCATTCCGGTCGCTTCACACTCGGCTGCGAACCGATCAAGTGAGAGCTGAAGATCCCGGCCAGATAAAGCCATCAGGACTACATCATCTGCAAAAAGCAGAGACCTAATCCCGCGGCCACCAAACCGGATCCCCTCAACACCTTGGCTGCGCCTAGAAATTCTGTCCATAAAAGTTATGAACAGAATCGGTGACAAAGGACAGCCTTGGCGGAGTCCAACCCTCACTGGAAAGGTGTCCGACTTACTGCCAGCAATGCGGACCAAGCTCTGACACTGATCATACAGGGAGCGGACTGCCACAATAAGACAGTCCGATACCCCATACTCTCTGAGCACTCCCCACAGGACTTCCCGAGGGACACGGTCGAATGCCTTCTCCAAGTGCACAAAGCACATGTAGACTGGTTGGGCAAACTCCCATGCACCCTCAAGAACCCTGCCGAGAGTATAGAGCTGGTCCACAGTTCCACGACCAGGACGAAAACCACACTGTTCCTCCTGAATCCGAGGTTTGACTATCCGGCGAAGCCTCCTCTCCAATACACCTGAATAAACCTTACCGGGAAGGCTGAGGAGTGTGATCCCACGATAGTTGGAACACACCCTCCGGTCCCCCTTCTTAAAGAGAGGGACCACCACCCCGGTCTGCCAATCCAGAGGTACCGCCCCCGATGTCCACGCGATGCTGCAGACTCTTGTCAACCAAGACAGCCCCACAGCATCCAGAGCCTTAAGGAACTCCGAGCGGGTCTCATCCACCCCCGGGGCCTTGCCGCCGAGGAGCTTTTTAACTACCTCAGCGACCTCAGCCCCAGAAATAGGAGAGTCCACCACAGATTCCCCAGGCACCGCTTCCTCAAAGGAAGACGTGTTGGTGGGATTGAGGAGGTCTTCGAAGTATTCCCTCCACCGATCCACAACATCCGCAGTCGAAGTCAGCAGAACACCATCCGCACCATACACGGTGTTGATAGTGCACTGCTTCCCCTTCCTGAGGCGGCGTATGGTGGTCCAGAATCGCTTCGAAGCCGTCCGGAAGTCGTTTTCCATGGCTTCCCCGAACTCTTCCCATGTCCGAGTTTTTGCCTCCGCGACCGCTAAAGCTGCACACCGCTTGGCCCGTCGGTACCCGTCCACTGCCTCCGGAGTCCTATAAGTTTTCCTTAAACAAAATACAAATCAAAAACTACGTACTTTGTGTAGACTTAACTTGTGTGTGAATTTGTCACTTGCTAAAAGTAAGTAATTCTTTAAATTATATTTCTTCAACTGTGTCTTCTGACCAGTGAGCATGCAGGCACTTACAGCATTGATGCAAATAATGGTAGCCTACATTTTCGTTTTCATTACCATTGTTTGAAGAACAAGCAACTGGTAGCTTTTTCTGTTGAAGCGGCTCATTTTGACAGAACACCACCAGCACTCATGCAGCCAGGCCTAACACAGACACTTTAAGGTTGGGTAGGCTCAGTTTAGCAATACATAGGCCTGAATTCCTCAGCACACCTGAACATCTGCTAAAACTTCCTTTCTACTGGCTGCCGACGGAAGGTTGCGCTTTTTTATTGCCATCGCTAATCAGCAGCAGAATCCCTCTGCTCATTAACCAGACACGCGCTAGCCCGAGGCTAACTGCCTCATATGTCAAGCACATATAAAGATGTCATCTTCTGCTTGGTTGGGTAAACAACTGTTAAAACTGGATGCAAATGGACGTTCAATGATATTCAAATGAGGAGACAACAGGGAAGCTCCAACCCTGAGGCACTGGGCTTTAACGCTGGGCCACATTCCTCCGCCGTGTTAAATGGAAACACTTTTAGACACGGCCCTTCTTTTTAGCCCTGCAAGATATCTGACATACAATTAAAAGCTATTCTCATGCAGCAGCTTTCTCATGCATATTCATGTTCATGTCTACAATTACTGTAACTCAGTGGTGGGCCAGCAAGGCTTTCTCTGCTGGCCTAACATCACCAGAAATCATGATCAGAATTAAAGATAATAATATTGTTTAATTGACTTTCCCTAAGTATCTAAAAGTATTTTTAATCCCTTAATGTGATATTACACTCTTTCCAGAATTGCTGTTTTTTGGTTAAGGTTTGTATACAATCAGAATTCAGATAGCTTATGTTGCCATGCTGTACCAAATCTGCCCGGTGTCATGTCTTTGTGATAATGTTTGTTTAGTTGTGTTATGTTACTTCAAGACTCCATTAGTTCTTGTGTTTTTCACTCCATTGTTATGTTTCCACGACAACCCATTCGTTTTCACCTGTCCTCATGTCACGCACCTGATTCACTTGGACTCACGCACCACATCACTTTTTAAGCCTGTAGTTGCCAGGCATTCAGCCTGGCGACATCACCCTCTATGCACCCTTGTTATTCATGGTGATGATCCATGCGGCTCTTTTTGATGCTCTTTTCTCGTTCCAAGTAAGTTTGATTTATTCATGCGATAGTTTGCAAGTTTTTTTTTATGTCCATAGTTCTGTCTTTGTGCGAGTTTTGTTTATACCCTTTGTTTTTGTAGTACTTTTGAGTGTTAAAATTAAAAGATGTCATTACCTTCACGCCATGTCCGATCCAGTCGCTTCGCACCTAGGGAAAACAATCCACACTAAAGTCCACATCATGACATCTTTTAATTTTAACGTTTAAAAGCACAACAAAAACAAAGAGTATAAACAAAAACTTGCACAAAGACAGAACTATTGACATAAAACAAAACTCGCAACCTATGGCATGAATAAAGAAAACTTACTTGGAACGAGAAAAGATCATCTAAAAGATCAGCATGGATCATCAGCATGAATAACAAGAGTGTATAGAGGGTGATGACGCCAGGCGGACTGCCTGGCAACTACAGGCTTAAAAAGTGATGTGGTGATTGATAACGGGTGCATGCGTCCAAGTGAATCAGGTGCGTGACATGAGGACAGGTGGAAACTAATGGGTTGTCATTGAAACAAAACAATGGGGTGAAAAAAAACGGAACTAATGGAGTTTTGAAGTAACATAACACAATTAAACAAAACATGATCACAAAGACATGACACCCGGGGCCTTCAGAATCAACAATACAGGCGTCTGTGCACTGTAAGTGAACAGGCACATACAGTTGATAGACAATTGCGATAGCCAATTAAATCAAGAGTTGTTGTCAGTAAGGCCTTCTAGCTGGCTTTACGCTATGATTGTCAATTGTCAATCCCAAGGTGCGAAAACAGGAAGTTGCACCGGAGCAATATGAGCCATAGAAAGCCACAGAAAACTAACCGGTACTCACAAAGAAGGAGAGCAACATGTTGATTAGGTGGCATTTGCAAGGCCATTTGCAAGAAGGATACTTAAGAGAAAGTACATCTTGTGAGATGAGGTCGGCCGACATCAGAAGCTATACCGGCGGTGAGATGGTTTGCCCGTCACTTTGACAACCGACTACCACCAACTACGAGAGATACCACTGACTCATACGGCGTCGAATGGGTCCTACACATTGTGAGTTCAAATATTTTATTCCTTGATTTCTTCATGTTTCATTTGTTTTTTACATCCATCCATTTCTACCGCTTATTCCCTTTTGGGGTCAATTCTTTTAATTTTGACAGTACCACTTAAGATATGTTTTAATTGCTGTTTTAATTTATTGAATGTTAAATGCGCCGAAAAATTGACCGTTTTGTACACTTTTGGGGGGGTCTAATGCCCAGTAGTGTGCAATTGGGTGTCTGTGTAGTATCTCCAGCTGTGTCCATGTGGTGACATAAATAACGGTATTTTGAGAGGTGAAGTCAGACTAAGTAGGACATCACTGAAAGCCTAGGTGAGAAACGCACGGCCCGCCACTGTTGTAACTATAAATGTACGTTGGTAATCCCTTCTGTTTTTTCAGTCAGTACAGATTTATGTCGTGTCGCAGTGTTGTGCCTTACAAACACAAACATATTTTGTGTTGTTGGAGAAGCAGTTAGCTATCTCTTGCCATAGTTAGCTTTTACGGCTAATACCGAAGCACTCCGATGTGTTACTATGATAGAAAATCAGTTTGTGGAATGGGGTGTGGCCTGCGGGCCTGCCGCGAAGCAGGGTGTGCCAGGACACAGGACCGGCCTCGAAATCAGCGACAGGTGGGTATAAGGCCCACCTGGGCCTGGTTACCTAATCACCTGTCGCTCTGTTAAAAGCAGCAGCCAGGAGGAGCGACGTGGTGGAGTGGGGTTTGGAGCTGGAGTGAGAGCACGAGCGTGATGGACACATATAAAAACTTCCTGAAAAGCAACACGGAGACTGTATTAAGGACAATAAATCTATATTGTGAACCTGAACCGGGCTCTCATGTCGGTGATTGGTGGTCTGGAGAACCCACTGGGGGGCAACCTCCACACAGTTCCTCAGTGTTTGCTCTTACAAAAACAATGACTGCTTGGTTATTATACAATGCAATTCCCCTTTAAAAGGAGGGCGGATCGATCCATAAATTGATACTACAGTGATAGTACATGAAGGGTAGTGTCCGTTTTTGTTATTCTTTACAAAGTCGGGGAATACTACCTCAGACACAGAAGGACTGTTAGGGCAAAAACTAAAAGGATTTAAATGACAAGTAAATAGTAGCTACTACTTTTTTTTAGTGACTGTATACTATTGATTTTGTTTTGATCAAACTGTAAGTAATAAAAGAGAATAAGAACCTAGTTTAAATATTGTCTTGATATTGTCAGAATGAGACAAACAGCCACCGTAAATATATTTAAAAATGTATAGCTAATACAAGTGATTGGTATGAGTTTTGGTATCGGCTGATCGCACTCATCGATTATTGGTATCCGAATTGGTAGCATAAAACCTTGATTAGAACATTCCCAAGTTTTACATGAAAAAAACACTGCAAATGGATGTAAATGACGAATACAATTCAAATATACATTCAACATACATTTCGGGAAAACTAGGAATTGGCAACACTAAATTGGACCGAGTGTGTGAATGTGAGTGTGAATGTTGTCTGTCTACCTGTGTTGGCCCTGGGATGAGGTGGCGACTTGTCCAGGGTGTACACCGCCTTCCGCCTGAATACAGCTGAGATAGGCTCCAGCAACCCCCGGCGACCCCAAAACGGACAAGCGGTAGAAAATGGATGGATGGATAGGAATTTAGTTTTTTAATTCATATTTTAATTTTATAGATGCTTTGGAGAGTCATGTCTCCAAATGTAAAAGCAGTCTAAAAAGTCGCTAAATTGGCAACACCGACCCCTCCTGCTACGTCTTCTTATTCTCTGGCAGACCAGGTGTGATAAGAAGCAGAGATAGAATGCCAGCGACTCTATGGTGTTGTAATGACAAGATACATCATGTGAGGGCAGTCTGGTGATCCAAATGTATTCATGGTGAGCTTCAACAAAAAAGGAGCGTATGCGAATAAATGCTCCGTTCTTAGTAAGTTTTTTGTTGGCACTTTTCATTTTGCATTTCTTACATTTTTCTGAGTTTCGTGTATCATTCATAAG
The DNA here is from genome assembly GCF_033978795.1 of Nerophis ophidion. NCBI lineage: Eukaryota > Metazoa > Chordata > Actinopteri > Syngnathiformes > Syngnathidae > Nerophis > Nerophis ophidion. The sequence goes on from NC_084614.1 coordinate 43,142,607, forward strand.
AGCTATTTTGAACATTGTCTTACCCTTGTGTCTGCTATAGGGTCCAAAACTTAGCCGTCGCATCAAGTACACTTAAAAATTGGGGGACATCTCCTGCTAGTGCAAAGTGGAGTTCAGGGAGATCGAAGCACAGCGTCAGCAGTTTTTTCTATTAATATTGTTCTGCATTAAAAGTGCAGCAGAATGTTCCAGTCAAGACAAAGCTCTACCTCGTTGAAGGCAATTTAATCATAAGCAGCATTCGACAACACAATGGCAGAATCTCTTTTCACTATCTGGACAGCCTTGGGGGACTGCTGCGTGAGCATTTTTTTTTTTTTTTTAACCAGACAAAGACCTAAAACCGAATACAGACATTTTCAGCAAACTGTGAACCTGTGTGTCAACCACTTAAAATCAGCAGAACCCCTATTAAAAGAGGCAGTGTTTGTGTTGCTATAGTAACTCTCAACACACACATGCTATACACATCCACGTCTGCTCGACTGAACCATCCATCCATCCATCCATCATCTTCCGCTTATCCGAGGTCGGGTCGCGGGGGCAGCAGCCTAAGCAGGGAAGCCCAGACTTCCCTATCTCCAGCCACTTCGTCTAGCTCTTCCCGGGGGATCCCGAGGCGTTCCCAGGCCAGCCGGGAGACATAGTCTTCCCAACGTCTCCTGGGTCTTCCCCGTGACCTCCTACCAGCTGGACGTGCCCTAAACACATCCCTAGGGAAGCGTTCGGGTGGCATCCTGACCAGATGCCCGAACCACTTCATCTGGCTCCTCTCGATGTGGAGGAGCAGCGGCTTTACTTTGAGTTCCTCCCGGGTGGCAGAGCTTCTCACCCTATCTCTAAGGGAGAGCCCCGCCACACGGCGGAGGAAACTCATTTCGGCCGCTTGTACCGTGATCTTATCCTTTCGGTCATGACCCAAAGCTCATGACCATAGGTGAGGATGGGAACGTAGATCGACCGGTAAATTGAGAGCTTTGCCTTCCGGCTCAGCTCCTTCTTCACCACAACGGATCGATACAACGTCCGCATTACTGAAGACGCCGCACCGATCCGCCTGTCGATCTCACGATCCACTCTTCCCCCACTCGTGAACAAGACTCCTAGGTACTTGAACTCCTCCACTTGGGGCAGGGTCTCCTCCCCAACCCGGAGATGGCACTCCACCCTTTTCCGGGCGAGAACCATGGACTCGGACTTGGAGGTGCTGATTCTCATTCCGGTCGCTTCACACTCGGCTGCGAACCGATCCAGTGAGAGCTGAAGATCCCGGTCAGATGAAGCCATCAGGACCACATCATCTGCAAAAAGCAGAGACCTAATCCCGTGGCCACCAAACCGGAACCCCTCAACGCCTTGGCTGCGCCTAGAAATTCTGTCCATAAAAGTTATGAACAGAATCGGTGACAAAGGACAGCCTTGGCGGAGTCCAACCCTCACTGGAAACGTGTCCGACTTACTGCCAGCAATGCGGACCAAGCTCTGACACTGATCATACAGGGAGCGGACTGCCACAATAAGACAGTCCGATACCCCATACTCTCTGAGCACTCCCCACAGGACTTCCCGAGGGACACGGTCGAATGCCTTCTCCAAGTCCACAAAGCACATGTAGACTGGTTGGGCAAACTCCCATGCACCCTCAAGAACCCTGCCGAGAGTATAGAGCTGGTCCACAGTTCCACGACCAGGACGAAAACCACACTGTTCCTCCTGAATCCGAGGTTCGACAATCCGGCGAAGCCTCCTCTCCAGTACACCTGAATAAACCTTACTGGGAAGGCTGAGGAGTGTGATCCCACGATAGTTGGAACACACCCTCCGGTCCCCCTTCTTAAAGAGAGGGACCACCACCCCGGTCTGCCAATCCAGAGGTACCGCCCCCGATGTCTACGCGATGCTGCAGACTGCTCGACTGAACCGAATTTTGAAATAAAAAAAAGAAGCAGAAGAGGATTTAAACCACAAGGAGTTACCGTACTTCCTTGAATAGCTTGGCCGGCGGGGCGCTAATTATTTTAAAACCTCTTCTCACTCCTAAGCTTATTCAAGGCATGCGGTTAAAGTAAGCAGATGGTAATAATTTGAAAACTTCTTCTCACCCCTGCACTTACCAATAGCATGCAGTCTCGGTTGTTGGGGGCCACTGCTCTACAACATGTCATCACGCCCACTTTTACACCATGCTATCTGCGTGCCGGTTGGATGCATGCATTTCACTGTTTCTCATATGAGATTGCAAAGCATACTTGGTCAACAGCCATACCTTTCACACTGATGGTTGTGACATAAACAACTTTAAAACTCTTACTAATATGTGCCACACTCTGTGAACCCTAACCAAATAAGAATAACAAACACATTTCTGGAGAACATTGGCTCTGTAACACATTATAAACGCAACATAATAATTACCCAGAATTCAAATGCATGCATGACTCTTGGCTATATTATACACGCGACCCCAACCCCGCCCACCTCAACCGACGCACAGAGAGGGGGGTGTGGGGTGCAAATAAAGATAGAATACTATTAACCACCACATGTAAAAAACCCAATAACATTATGATTTCTACATTTTCAGAATGTGTTTGTTCTATTTTCAAACAAACAAAAAAAAAAATCTCAAATTGTCTTTATTTTTAAGTAATCGTGCCGTGATTTTACCAGCCCGGCCCACTTGAGAGTATATTTTTCTCCATGTGACCCCCGATCTAAAATGTGAAGTGAAGTGAATTATATTTATATAGCACTTTTTCTCTAGTGACTCAAAGTACTTTACATAGTGAAACCCAATATCTAAATTTTACATTTAAACCAGTGTGGGTGGCACTGGGAGCAGGTGGGTAAAGCGTCTTGCCAAGGACACAACGGCAGTGACTGGGATGGCTGAGGCGGGGATCGAACCTGCAACCCTCAAGTTGCTGGCACGGCCGCTCTACCAACCGAGCTATACCGCCCCTCAAATGAGTTGGACACCCCTGAATTCAACAAAGTGCACAACTTGTCATGAATACCTGTATATAACAAAACAAATTCTACAAATTCGAGTCCACTGATGCAAAAACTCAGACGGACAGAAGAGAGACACGATTCTGCAAAAAATTTCTATAAGATTTTCTGAAAATATTTTTTCACACATTCATATCCAGTTCAGGACCATGTTCTTATATTTAAAAGAACATTTACAATCATATTATCATTATTATCAGAACATCGTTGTTTGGTTCTGTTTCAAAGAAACGTCCCTAGTGTTTTGGTTGTTCTTTATAAAATGTTCCTGGAAGGACTGTTGAAATTTTTAAAAGAAAAGAATATAAAGACTGAAAGTTGTCCATCAAGTTGAAATGCGCCTCACGTGAGATAAAAAAAAATTCCCCATAATAAATACTGTAAGGTAAATCTAATCATAAAACACATTTTATACAGAATATTTACAATCTTACATACGGAAAACTAGAGAAGCACTCGGAGACCGCAGACGTCAGCCTCCCAACAATATAACGATTTTGAATATTTTTCGATTTTTCGATCATCCGGATCACACTCAAAATCAATCACTTCTTCACACTTTTCAAATTTTCTGAATGTACATTTTTGTGTTATTTTTGTCAAATCTGCAGTAGTCATTCCCATTATCCAAACAATATGCAACTTGTTGTGTTGACAGAAGTAAAGATGGCCCCTAATCACGTCGTCAGTCCTGGTACGTTTATAGCAAATTCAAGGAGTTAACATTTATCATTTCACGTAAGAGATTAAGAAATAGCATTGGATATGTATCGTATTTAAATATTTAATTGTACTGTTAACTTTGTCGTATTTTTTTTTTTAAATGGGGTAAACAAATCAGCATTGACCTGCAGTAAGAACATAGCTTTTGTCCTTGTGGGGCCGCCAGCATGTGCACACACAGAAGTTGAGAGTGGTAACGTAAATGTAAGGTAACATTGTAAAAATTATCGGGATCAGGTCCAAAATCAAATCAGTTGTTCCAGTCATTTTCTGAAAATTTGATGAATATATGCCAGGAACTTTAACTAACTCACTAACTAAGATTGGTGCAACAAGAACAAATCAATTTGACATATGAAACCGGGATTCTTATTTATTACGTTTCTAAATCGATTCGTTTTGTTAAAATAAAAAAAATCGTTTTAAAAATATTTTCTTTTTTTATCATCATTTTTATTCAAAAATAATATATTGCCAGAAAAAAAAAAAGGTATAGAAAAATCTTCGGTCAATATGTTTGGTGAAAAACGTAATTGTATGAATACAATAACTGAGGTACTTAGACACCATGAGTCAAAATGTGGACCAGAATGCAAAGGAACTGGACCGGACATGACGTGAAGGTAACGACATTTTTTAATCTATGACTATGAAAAAGTGCCAACAAAAGGCGCCCACAAGGCGGAGAACAAACTTGGCTAAGAAAAAAAAAACTAGCACAATGGCAGAACTATGGACATAAAAATGAAAGACACTAACTGTGGCATTAATAAACAAAAACTTGTGGTGACGTGAGCAGGGCAGCATGAACTATGACATGAAACAGGTACAGAGTACAATGACGCCAGGCCGAGTGCCTGGCAACTACAAGCTTAAGTAATAATGACATAATTATTGACAGGCGCGTGAGTCCAAACAAATCAGGTGCGTGAGTCCAAGTGAATCAGGTTTTATTTGGTTGTCATGGTAACCAAAAAAGGGAGTGCAACCAGGAACTAAAAAGAGTCTTAAACCAACAGAACATAACTAAACAAAACGTGATAACAAAGACATGACACCATGTACCCAAACTTTTTGAATTGGGGGCCGCATTGGGTTAAAAAAAATAGGCCGGGATACAGTATATGTATATATATACATATACATATATATCTATATATATATATATATATATATATATGTATATATATATATATATATATATATATGGGAAAATGCATTTTTTAGACAATATGGTTTGCCTGAGCGGTTAGAAAACACAGAGTAACAAGAAAATGGATTGGAAAATTGTAATTAAAATAATTTAAAAAATATATTTATTAACTTCAGAATTACCGCGGGCCGGATTTTGGACGCTAACGCAGTGGTCCCCAACCACCGGGCCGTGGCCCAGTACCGGGCCGTGGCCCGATTGGTACCGGGCCGCAGAATATTTTTTTTTAAATTTTTTTTTTTTTAATAATATATATAGATATATATATATCTTTTTTATTAAATCAACATAAAAACACAATATACACTTACAATTAGTGCACCAACCACAAAAACGTCCCTTTTTCATGACAAAGAAAAAAAAAAAAAAAGGACCGAGTTAATAATTTGTCCCCTCCCCCACCTGGGCCGCGGGACAAATTATTAAGCGTTGACCGGTCCGCGGATACAAAAAGGTTGGGGACCACTGCGCTAACGGACCGTAGTTTGGGCACTCCTGATGTAAACCTTGTGACTTGGGATTTTTTGGGGAGAGACAGGGGTGGGGGGGCATTTCATTCTGCAGTGCCTGTTTTTCTAGGTTTTATAAGGTATTAAATGCAAACTTGAGCTATTTGAAAATGTTAAAAGTTATCAAATCCAATTGTAATTGCATGCTACTGATACCCGTCTTTCATAAACTTGATACTACACCATCTGTGTGATTGTAATTAGTCAATGAGGGAGTCCCGCTATTAAAGGCTAATGGTTGTGTGTTTACAATGTGATCATTGGCCTTTCTTTGGCCAACAATAAATGAACCAGTGTTGAGCCTCAGCTGTATGATCATGAATATTCATTGGCCTATTTTGTGTGTGTGTGTGTGTGTGTGTGTGTGTGTGTGTGGCACGCATTATAGGAGCTATTAGTATCTACTTCATCACAATGCTTGACTTTGTTTGTGTAATAAGTCAGGCTGACAACATTTCAAATCTTTGCCAAAAAAAAGTATTTTGCGAAGCAGAAAACCAAAACCTTTTTTTTTTTTAATTTTAAAAAATATGCCGTAAAACAAATTCAACTGAGGCAAAATGGACAGCACTAAATTAAATTCAGTGTCAACCAGATTTTTTTTCTTCCAAACCTATATAAAACATTTCAAATGTGATAAAACATGTCATACATGACATTGAAGTCACTAAGTGATGCATAAGAAACATTTTGGAGTGGTTGTGACACTGGTGTCTATCCCAGGATGTTGTAGATAGATCCATCCATCCATTTTCTACCGCTTATTCCCTTTCGGGGTCGCGGGGGGCGCTGGCGCCTATCTCAGCTACAATCGGGCGGAAGGCGGGGTACACCCTGGACAAGTCGCCACCTCATCGCAGGGCCAACACAGATAGACAGACAACATTCACACTCACATTCACACACTAGGGCCAATTTTAGTGTTGCCAATCAACCTATCCCCAGGTGCATGTCTTTGGAGGTGGGAGGAAGCCGGAGTACCCGGAGGGAACCCACGCATTCACGGGGAGAACATGCAAACTCCACACAGAAAGATCCCGAGCCTGGATTTGAACCCAGGACTGCAGGACCTTCGTATTGTGAGGCAGACGCACTAACCCCTCTGCCACCGATAGATAGTACTTTATTGATTCCTTCAGGTTGTATCAGGGAAGCTTGCTTTTTTTAATTGATTGATTGATACTTTTATTAGTAGATTGCACAGAACAGTACATATTCCCTACAATTGACCACTAAATGGTAACACCCGAATACGTATTTCAACTTGTTTAAGTCGGGGTCCACGTTAATCAATTCATGGTAATGGTAATGGTAATTCATGCTCATTTCCGAAAGTGTATTGTTCGGCCCCAAAAAAAAGATATGTATTGATTTTAAAGCTTAAATAGGGTGTCAAATATTAAAATTCAATTATAGTATGTATTCAATCAATTCACATAAAACAAGCTATACAAACACTTAGGAGAGGTTGCCACGTGGGTACCCAGGATAAGGCTGCCCAAAATGGCAGTGTGTCAGGCAAGGGCGTAGAATTGGGTAGGGACGCTAGGGACACGTCCCTACCAATATCCAGCCTCTACTGTGTAGTCACTATCAATACAAGCGCTGCCCGTAATGTTTAGTCAATGATTATGGCACAGAAAGGGTTAAATGTCGGTCTCTGCTAGAAGTCCCGCCTCTAACCTAAATATCGCTCCCTGATTGGTTGCCAGTTTCATGCTAACCTACGTGTGATTGGCTGTCCCCGCTGTCACTCCTGCTTGTAAAAGCTAGCCTACATGCTAGTTGCTAACGACCGGACGTGCGTGTGTGCTGTAGGTTTTGAAGGATGTCAATGAAAAGAAAACTGGATATAAGAGACTTCTTTAGGAGTCAAACTGTAAGTTACTTCAAGGGTGTATAGAGGCTCAACAATATTGAATAATTCAACAATATATCACTCCAGTCACGCCCCTTAGAGTGCTATAATGAGCATATACCATGGATTGGAGTGATATATTGCTTTCATAAAACTGTTACCAATAAAGGCAATATGAAATAGGAATACTCAATCAATTTAATGTAGTTTTATTCAACCACAAATACATACTATCCAATAAAATAGCCTCACTGTGGAAAAAATATGCTTATGTTTATTTAGAATGTTGTATTGCATTAATGTATTTCTGATGTTGTTGACGGACAGTAGGCTGTGTTAATTGACAGTATGATGCAAAATTGCACTACAGCCCTACACTAAAGATTAAAGATGCAAGATGGCGGCGCCCGGACGGGCTGCGACACTGCGGTGCTCTTGCTAAAGATGGAACATTTGGCGGAAATGCCGGACAGTTCTGCAGACTTCATGGCTGGCTCACATCGTGGTCACTCCGTGATCACGTACGACCGCCAGACACTTCTGGATATGGACATATCGGGCCGTTTTGGACTGATAGACGCGGGCGTGCTAAACATGCTAACTAGCATGGGAATACGTCGGCGGCTACATCCAGCGGCCTGTGAAGCAGGGGAGTCTAGTAGCAGCGGGGGCCGTCTACGGAGCAGACGCCAGCGGTGTGATCGGAAACGCGGATGCCGAGCGGGGCTTAAAACAAAGCAGAAGGCTAATCCCCACAGAACACCACTTCCCTCCACCCTGAAGTCGGATTTAGATGAAAGATGCGAGACTACTGGTCTGGGTAAGGAGTCTGTTAAATTAGAACAAGTTTTTTCTGCTTTGAGTGTTTCAGAGTTGGACATGTGTTTTACTGAGGTGGCTAACTATGATGCGTGCAGTTTATCAAAGCAACAAAAAAACAATCGGAAAATCCCCGTTACTGAGGTGGCTAACCATGATGCGTGCAGTTTATCAAAGCAACAATCAAACAATCGGAACATTCCCGTCGTATCAATTCCTAGATATGGTCGTAATTATACTGAATGCATTGGGCATAATAAACACAACATTATTAATATTGCTACTACGGATAATTTGATCAACAATTCCCTAAAACAGCCCACTACCTATAATATAGGTTTTTTAAACATAAGATCATTGTCTCCCAAAACGTTATTAGTTAATGATATTATCAGAGACAACAATCTTAACGTCATCGGTCTCAGTGAAACCTGGCTTAAACCAAATGACTTTTTTGCGCTAAATGAGGCATGTCCTCCTAACTTTACACATGCGCATATTGCCCGTCCGCTTAAAAGAGGTGGGGGGGTCGCACTAATATACAACGAAAACTTTAACCTTAGTCCTAACATAAATAATAAATATAAATCGTTTGAGGTGCTTACTATGAGATCTGTCACACCGCTGCCTCTACACCTGGCTGTTATCTACCGCCCCCCAGGGCCCTATTCGGACTTTATCAATGAATTCTCAGAGTTCGTTGCTGATCTAGTGACACACGCCGATAATATAATCATAATGGGGGACTTTAATATCCATATGAATACCCCATCGGACCCACCGTGCGTAGCGCTCCAGACTATAATTGATAGCTGTGGTCTCACACAAATAATAAATGAACCCACGCATCGCAACGGTAATACGATAGACCTAGTGCTTGTCAGGGGTATCACCGCTTCCAAAGTTACGATACTCCCGTATACTAAAGTATTGTCCGATCATTACCTTATAAAATTCGAGGTTCAGACGCATGTTCGTCAAACTAATAATAATAATAACTGCTATAGCAGCCGCAACATTAATACGGCCACAACGACAACTCTTGCTGACCTACTGCCCTCGGTAATGGCACCATTCCCAAAATATGTGGGCTCTATTGATAACCTCACTAACAACTTTAACGACGCCCTGCGCGAAACCATTGATAACATAGCACCGCTAAAGTTAAAAAAGGCTCCAAAAAAGCGCACCCCGTGGTTTACAGAAGAAACTAGAGCTCAGAAATTATTATGCAGAAAGCTGGAACGCAAATGGCGCACGACTAAACTTGAGGTGCACCATCAAGCATGGAGTGATGGTTTAATAACTTATAAACGCATGCTTACCTTAGCTAAAGCTAATTATTACTCAAATCTCATCCACCGTAATAAAAACGATCCTAAATTTTTGTTTAGTACGGTAGCATCGCTAACCCAACAAGGGACTCCTTCCAGTAGCTCCACCCACTCAGCTGATGACTTTATGCAATTCTTTAGTAAGAAAATTAAAGTCATTAGAAAGGAGATTAAAGACAATGCGTCCCAGCTACAACGGGGTTCTATTAACACTGACACGATGGTATATACGGCGGATACTGCCCTCCAAAATAGTTTCTCTCGTTTTGAGGAAATAACATTAGAGGAATTGTTACAACGTGTAAATGGAATAAAACAAACAGCATGTTTACTTGACCCTCTTCCTGGGAAACTGATAAAGGAGCTATTTGTATTATTAGGTCCATCAGTGCTAAATATTATAAACTTATCACTTTCCTCGGGCACTGTTCCCCTAGCATTCAAAAAAGCGGTTATTCATCCTCTTCTTAAAAGACCTAACCTCGATCCTGACCTCATGGTAAACTACCGACCGGTGTCTCACCTTCCCTTTATTTCAAAAATCCTCGAAAAAATTGTTGCGGAGCAGTTAAATGAACACTTAGCGTCTAACAATCTATGTGAAACCTTTCAATCCGGTTTCAGGGCAAATCACTCCACGGAGACAGCCCTCGCAAAAATGACTAATGATCTATTGCTAACGATGGATTCTGATGCGTCATCTATGTTGCTGCTCCTCGATCTTAGCGCTGCTTTCGATACTGTCGATCATAATATTTTATTAGAACGTATCAAAACACGAATTGGTATGTCAGACTTAGCCCTGTCTTGGTTTAACTCTTATCTTACTGATAGGATGCAGTGTGTCTCCCATAACAATGTGACCTCGGACTACGTTAAGGTAACGTGTGGAGTTCCCCAGGGTTCGGTCCTTGGCCCTGCACTCTTCAGCATCTACATGCTGCCGCTAGGTGACATCATACGCAAATACGGTGTTAGCTTTCACTGTTATGCTGATGACACCCAACTCTACATGCCCCTAAAGCTGACCAACATGCCGGATTGTAGTCAGCTGGAGGCGTGTCTTAATGAAATTAAACAATGGATGTCCGCTAACTTTTTGCAACTCAACGCCAAAAAAACGGAAATGCTGATTATCGGTCCTGCTAGACACCGAACTCTATTTAATAATACAACTCTAACATTTGACAACCAAACAATTAAACAAGGCGACACGGTAAAGAATCTGGGTATTATCTTCGACCCAACTCTCTCCTTTGAGGCACACATTAAAAGCGTTACTAAAACGGCCTTCTTTCATCTCCGTAACATCGCTAAAATTCGCTCCATTCTGTCCACTAAAGACGAGATAATTATCCATGCGTTTGTTACGTCTCGCCTCGACTACTGTAACGTATTATTTTCGGGTCTCCCCATGTCTAGCATTAAAAGATTACAGTTGGTACAAAATGCGGCTGCTCGACTTTTGACAAGAACAAGAAAGTTTGATCACATTACGCCTGTACTGGCTCACCTGCACTGGCTTCCTGTGCACTTAAGATGTGACTTTAAGGTTTTACTACTTACGTATAAAATACTACACGGTCTAGCTCCATCCTATCTTGCCGATTGTATTGTACCATATGTCCCGGCAAGAAATCTGCGTTCAAAGGACTCCGGCTTATTAGTGATCCCCAAAGCCCAAAAAAAGTCTGTGGGCTGTAGAGCTTTTTCATTTCGGGCTCCAGTACTCTGGAATGCCCTCCCGGTAACAGTTCGAGATGCTACCTCAGTAGAAGCATTTAAGTCTCACCTTAAAACTCATTTGTATACTGTAGCCTTTAAATAGACTCCCTTTTTAGACCAGTTGATCTGCCGTTTCTTTTCTTTTTCTTCTATGTCCCACTCTTACTTGTGGAGGGAGTCCGGTCCGATCCGGTGGCCATGTACTGCTCGCCTGTGTATCGGCTGGGGACATCTCTGCGCTGCTGATCAGCCTCCGCTTGGGATGGTTTCCTGCTGGCTCCGCTGTGAAAGGGACTCTCGCTGCTGTGTTGGATCCGCTTTGGACTGGACTCTCGCGACTGTGTTGGATCCATTATGGACTGATCTTTCACAGTATCATGTTCTCATATGTTTTCATAGTCATCAGCATCATCAGTATCACGTTCTCATAGTCATCATTGTCACCGACGTCCCACTGGGTCATTTTTGTCACCGATGTCCCACTGGGTGTGAGTTTTCCTTGCCCTTATGTGGGCCTACCGAGGATGTGGTAGTGGTTTGTGCAGCCCTTTGAGACACTAGTGATTTAGGGCTATATAAGTAAACATTGATTGATTGATTGAAAGATGAAAACTCTTCGAAGTTGTCTCCTTCGCTTTCATTTTAGTTGCTTTACCCTATAACATCTGCATGACGTGAAATTATGATTGCTAATGTAAAAAAAAAAAAAGTAAACTTTCAGAGTGCTGCCTTGGAGCACTTTTGTGTCCCCACCAATCTCAAAATCAAACCTATTCCCTTGGTGTCAGGTAAGATAGCTCATTTTCATAAGCTTATTTTTGGACATTAAAGCCCATTTTAAAGCCTTTTGACGATTGTAATACTTTGGTAGAGTGTCAAATATTACAATTAAAATGTTCTTTCTACATTTCTTCAATCACTTCATTTTAATCAATAAGCTAGAACAATATCTGTTAACTTTAAAATTGGTACAGAAAGCCTGATCTGTCAAACTAGCAAAAATTCTAATAAGAATGTCACTATTTCAATGAAGATATGATATTTTGTTCCAAAAATATATCTTTGAATGAGGAATATATTTACCATGAAGTAAAACACAACACCACTCATATTTGACATATATTAGCATCACATTATTTACATTAAAATGTATTTTTTAGGGTTATTTAGCTTGTACCGGGTAATTATGATTAATCAATTAATAGATGGGAAAAAAAAGTTTACCAATGATGATCAAAAATATTGTTGGTAGAGTGGCCGTGCCAGCAACTTGAGGGTTCGAGGTTCGATCCCCGCTTCTGCCATTTTAGTCACTGCTGTTGTGTCCTTGGGCAAGACAATTTACCCAGCTGCTCCCAGGGCCACCCACACTGGATTAAATGTAATTTAAATATTGGGTTTCCCTATGTAAAGGGGCTTTGAATCACTAGAGAAAAGCGCTATATAAACATACTTCACTTCACTGTAAAAACAACTGCCGTAGATTTTACAGTAATAAAACTGGCAGCTCAGGCGCCAGAATTGTACCATACAAATAAGAGTGGTACTTTTTTTTTCAATTCACAGTAATTCAGAGTAGAAACCATCGGAAATGTTACTGCAAAATTCTGTCGACGTGACAGTCATTTGTTTGTTTTTTCAATTCGTAAAATATATATATATATATATATATATATATATATATATATATATATATATATATACATATATATATATATATATATGTAAATATATATATATATGTATATATATATATATATATATATATATATATATATTAATATATATGTATATATATATTAATATATATATATATATATATATATATATATATATATATATATATATATTTATTTTAATTGTATTTATTTTTTTCTTGTATTAGTGGATGCAAATACATACTGAAAAACCCTAAATTTGAACAAAAAACAATTAAATTGTTTTTCTCTCCAAACAACGCACCTTTCCTAAACCACGCCTTTAGAGCCTGAGTGGAAAAGACTTGTTCGGACTTGCATCACTGTGGCGATTATGGAAAACGGACGTAGATACAGTGCTCATTTGTGTTTAATGGTAATTTGCGCTGGCAAGTGGAGCAGGCAGCGCTGCTGTGTGAGTGAAGCAGAGGGGCCAGAGGAGGATTAGATAATCAAACAGTGTGCCACTTTAAATAATCTCTGGCTCCTCTGGGGGAGGTGAGACTTAAAACTGGAGCCCTTTCGCTTTAATTGTCTGATTTTCCCATCATTATAGTTGAGGGCCTCAGTAATTCAGGCTTATTAAATATTCAGGAGCCATGCTGGGAAGGATGGCAGAGGAACCGCGGATGAGTGAGAAGCAAATATGGCTATTTAACAAATGAGGACAGTATTATGTTAATATTGGAATTACTTGACTTCTGCAAATCAATAATTTCACATTTCTTTCAGATATTTCTTATAAACAAACTGCTTAAAGAGTAGGCCATCGTCAGATTTGTGATTCTTAAATAAATGTCTGGTTTATATCCGTTTTTTAGGCATTTATTGATGGTACCACACTGTAAAGAAATACATCTGTAAATTTTACAGTAAAAAGCTGCTCAGTTGCCCAAATTTTTGTGTATTTTTGTTTGTTTTTTGTTTTACACCAAATTACTATATTTAACTGTTATTTAAAAAAAAATCTAATTCTGGTGACTTAGCTGACAGGTTTTTTCACAGTAAACTTTTTTTTTTTTAACAGGACGGCGTGGCGAAGTTGGTAGAATGGCTGTGCCAGCAATCTGAGGGTTACTGGTTCAATCCCCACCTTCTACCATCCTAGTCACGTCCGTTGTGTCCTTGGGCAAGACACTTCACCCTTGCTCCTGATGGGTCCTGGTGAGCGCCTTACATGGCAGCTCCCGCCATCAGTGTGTGAATGGGTGAATGTGGAAATAGTGTCAAAGCGCTTTGAGTACCTTGAAGGTAGAAAAGCGCTATACAAGTACAACCCATAACAGTGAAGTGCTGTAAATTTAAAAACGATGCCACTTTTAATTTTACAGTGAAATTCTGGCAACTGAGCTTATGACTTTATTATTTTTTTTTTTACCGTAAAATCTATGGTTGTTGTTTTTACCATAATTTAGTGCAGTGGTTCTTAACCTGGGTTCGATCAAACTCTAGGGGTTCGGTGAGTCGGCCTCAGGGGTTCGGCGGAGGTCAAAACACACCCGACTCATCATGTCAATAAAAACTTCTCCCTATCGGCGTATTACGGATACGGCAACAGCAGAAGTCACACTGATTTGCAGGTGTGTCATTTGTTGTGAGTTTATGCAGTATAGTGTGAGTTTAGTGTCGGTTTTGTTCTTTAAAGAAGGTGATGTTCTTGCACGGTTCATTTTGTGCACCAGAAATAAAACATGGTAACACTTGAGTATGGGGAACATATTCACCATTAATTATTGTTGCTTATTAACATGCAAATTAGTAACATATTGGATCTTAACTAGTCATTGATACGTACTTATTAATGCCTAATGCGGCATGGCCTCATTATAACCCTAACCCTAACCAAATAACTCCAAATTAAGTCTTTGTTACTTAGAATATGTTCTCCATACTAAAGTGTTACCAAAAACACATAACTTTGTCTTGAATTGGAAATAAAAACATTTTATTTTTCACTAAAAAGGGTTCGGTGAAAGTGCATATGAAACTAACGGGGTTCAGTACCTCCAACAAGGTTAAGAACCACTGATTTAGCGTATATTGAAATAACCGTACCAGATGTAATTTTTGGAGTAAAATTTTGGGACTGAGCTGTTTTTTTTATTGTACAATCTATGGAAGATGTTTTTACAGTGGAGCGCCGAGCTGTGTTAAATTTTTAGACTAAAAATATTTGTCTTAGCTATCGCCAACAAGCTATTTTCACCTGAATAAAATAGGACGATAACGAGTCAAAACAAATGCATGTTAACAAAAACAATGACTATTAAGTTGAAGAATAAAAGTGAGACAAAAATAATTTACAGAAACAAAATCCAATGATATTTAATAGTTTCTTTAGGTCGGTGGTGCAAATTAGGAACCTATTCAAGGAAAGTAGCATGCAGGAGAGGGGCGGGGCTAAATCACAGCGAGGATCCAATCCAAACTAAATAGATGTCATGCCTGTTAATCTGGTTTTATGTTTGATAATGTTTTGTTTTGTTTCTCAGCCTTTCACACCTGTTTCTTGTTACCAGAGGCCACTATTTATGTCACTTGCTTTCTGTTCATCGTTCTGGGTACTTTGCATTCTGCCTTATGCCTTCATCCATGCATTTTTGCGCACAAACCTTCACGCCTTGCCACGCTGTTAACCATTTGGACCACGTAAGATCTTTGTATTTTTTGCCTCAGTGCAAGTTTTTTGTTTATTGAATATCTTTGATAGTATGTTTTATTTATTCAAAGTTCATTCATGCCATCGCGCAAGTGTTTTTCTTTCCTGTTTGTATTTCGTAGCCAAGTTTTGTACCTCCTTGTGAGCGCCCTTAGTTTGCTTATTTTTGTATTTAGTGTTTAAATAAATAACCATGTACTCACATCCATGCCTGACTCGTCCCACATCATTTCTGCATCGAGGAAGCAAAAACAATCCAAGTCCCGGCTTGACAATAGATAGATGTTTGGATTTTTACCGGGAAACAAGACTGTATCGTAGGGATGTAATGATAAACAGTAATAATGATGACGGCGACAACGAGTTTTTCCTTGATAAACAAACACATACCCAAACTTAAACTTCTACAAACACATTACTTTCTGAGCAACTAAGCTATTTAGTTGTGCAAATTGAACCTACAAGCTGTGCTCTCCTAGCGCAAAATTATGATAATCAATCTTTCCTCAACGGAAAAGAGACAAGGTGTTTTTAATGGCGCGTTCAAGTAGCACTGAACAAAGTAGGACAGACACACATTGCAAAAAGTTAGTGTTCAAAAACCAGGATTATAGTATAGTGTTTATTGTATTATTTACTTGAACTAAGCAAAATTATCTGCCAATAGAACAAGAAAATTTGGCTTGTCAAGACTTTCCAAAAGAAGTAAATTTAGCTAACCTCAATGAACCCCAAAATACCTTGAAATAAAAATATCCTCACTATTAACAAGTGCACTTTTCTTGCTAGAAAAAGCAAATATGGGACCTTTTTTTTCAGTATGTTGAAAAATATTCTTAAAATAAGTAAATAATAGTGTGATTATCTTGGCATAATTATATGCGCTCGGCATTACATTTCTTGAAACTAGCAAACTTATACTAAAATCTAGTTCATTTTTCTTAATGGAAAGGCAACAAGGCAACCGCTTATTACTCTTGGGGTCTACGAGCCGCTCAGGCAAATCATATTGTCTAAAAAGGCATTTTCCCATCGATAACATGACATCATCGCGCCACGTACATGCTCTTTCAGTCAATTAGGAATATATATATATATATATATATATATATATATATATATATATATATATATATATATATATATATATATTTACAGCACGGACAATTTTTTTTTTTTTGTAATTTTGAAGAATTTATCTGAATGTGCATGAACTATTTCTGTTCAAAATTGTTTGAAATGACAAATGTCAAATGTTTAAATATTAACTGCCAGTTTACTGTACTGTGCCAACTGTAAAGGAGTACCTCTTTTCTATTGTTTCATTGAAAATAAAACAGTGAAGTCCATTTGGCTATCATCTGTTTTAATTATGAGACACAAGTGTGTCAAAGTCATGATTTTTTTATTTCATGCTTGAAATAAGAAATTGTGACTTTGAAAAAGCAGTTTTATACTTGGGAGCGTTGATGACACAGCTTTGCAACAGTTGATATTCTAGTTTCGAGCATGTTTGACTCAATATAGGTCATAAAATCTCAGCGACGAGCTGCAATATCTTACTGAGATCATTTAGGACCAAAACACTTAAAACAAGTAAAACACTCTAACATAAAATCTGCTTAGTGAGAAGAATTATCTTATCAGACAGAAAATAAGCAAGTATCACCCTTATTTGATATATTTAATCTTACTTAGATTCAGTTTTTGCAGTGCAATGCCCGCCAGGAGTGACACATACTGTAATTAGAATAGATTGTATTTGTTACGCACTTTTCATTTAAATTAAGTGCTACAGTACGAACAAATATTTAGAGTACAACAATAAAATATTAGGTATTAAAACAGATACAACACTAACACTAAAACAATTCAGTGAAACAAACACAATAAATGCAAAATAGTTTTTTTTTCTAACAGTGTCTATTTATTTTTGTTATGTTTAAAAAAGCATGTTGGGCACATTTGACATTAATATTGATAACACTGATCATTTTGGTCCCAATAACCATGATATACATTTCTCATATTGTTACACCCCTACTGTATTATTACAATATGTGTTTTACCCCTGGAAGATAGAGAACGCATCTTTTACCTTTGCAAGGTAAACAACAAGACACGTTGTAAACCCTGGGGCTCCAATTTCTCTGGTATAAATTCAACCACCTTGAAGTGTCTTCTGCAGGCGTAAGTAGGCCTTATTTCAAATATTTCCAAATGACTCATACTATACTGAATTACTGTTACATTGAAGAAAGTAGAAAAGGAGCAAGACTGCTTACTTCTCCAGATTGTTTCTTCATGTGACCATTTTAGTCATGTATTATTCAATTGAGGTACTGAAAAATATGCAAAATTTCAGGCTAAAACAATAACACACATTGTGTGAAATATACATATTGAAATAGTCATTGAGTGCAGGTTTTGTTGTGCATGTAGTTTTTGAAATGCTCTGCAAAAATAATAAAAGTGCTTTCAACACAACTTCAAAGATGCGTTGTCTACTATACTTTATACTTTAGTCGAGCATATGTACTGTAATTTTAGTCGACTAAAATGTTGAGGAATTTTGTTCACTAAAACTGGACTAAGACTAAATTAATACAGATAACTAAAATATGACTAAAACTGAAATACATGTTCATCAAAATATTCTAACTAAAACTCAATTAAAACAGCTTTCAAAATTAACACAGCCCCTATTTGGCCGTTAGGAGTCACACCTGTACCTGGTTGTCAATCAGTAAACACACATGTCCGTGACTGACTATTAAGAGACACACCGGTCCCTGGCTGTCAATCAGGCTACACCTTTTCCTGATTGACAATCAGGATATACACTTATCCATGGTTGTCACTCAAGGGACACACCTGTTCCTGATTGAAAATCAGGAGACAGACTTGTTCTTGATTCTCTATCAGGAGACACATGTTCCTGATTGTCCATCAGCAGACACACCTGTCCCGAATTGATAATGAAGAGACACACATCTTCATTAGACGAGAAGGTTCATTGACTTATTATCCAATATATCCATCCATCCATCCATCCATTTTTCTACCGCTTATTCCCTTCAGGGTCACAAATATTTTAAAATGTGCATTTTTATTTCATTAATATGATGATAACTGTTCTTATTACAATTGTGTGACCATCACTTACTCAATTATAATAGTTATGTATTTCTGAACCAAAATCATCATTTGTATTATTGTTATTATTTTGGAACATTTCCTGTTCTGACCAATAGTTAGGTCCTTCTGACGCTAAAATTCATTGTTTACCAGAATGACCCATTTCTGGCCAAACAATTCCCATTGAAATGAATGGACAACTTAACCTAGTTAGATAATTCCAGCACCAAAAATGTCAGGCTACAATTGTACACATCCCCAACATTCCCATATTTCCAGAAATTATACATCCCCAAAACAAAAACATATTTTTGATGTTAAAAAATGCTTACTACTTCCACATTCCTCAACAGAGTTTAAACCATTCCAACTTAAAAACATTCAGCTCATTCAGAATATTCAGGCTATGTTTTCAAACATCCCAGACATGTCTACTTTTTCTGTAAATACTGAAAATGTCACATTCTCTGCACATTGCTTTCTCAAGTAATTACTATTATTATGAGTATTATTACTATTTTTATTTTTATTTTATTTTGCAACACATCATAAGATATTAAATGTATTCACATTCATATCCTGGCCAAATTCTAGAATAGAAGAGAAGCGTCAAAATGACAGAGGAGCTATCCATGGTGCTGAATGTTAACACTCAGCAGCCACATCTTTTCATGATACCGTACATTAAGAAAAAAAATATATATTTTCAGTCTCTGAAATGAATTTTAGTGGCCTTAACCCATTTTTTGAAATCAAATAATTTTCTTTTTTTTTTTTCAATAAATGAAAAGTTCAACATTTTAGGCACAAGGTGGAAACATTTTTTTTAAAATCTCATAAAAAAAAAAAAAAAAGGTTTAACTGCATCAGGATCTACCAAAGCACATTCGTTATATTTACAGGACATCTTTTTTCTGCATCCATGCTGTTGAGGATCCTTACAGTTTCACATTCTCACAAATGTTCACATTTATCAACTTATTCCAGCACTTATCAATTATTTTCTGTTATGCCCCCATCCCCCAGGAAAAAAATATATATATTTGGCACCCCTACCACAATCTCAATAAATAGTATCATGTGTCTATAAAAAAAATTATATACGTACACCTTTGCATAACATTGTATATCTATTAACATTAAAGAAAACAAAAAAATAAATATAAATAACCTTATAAATAAATTACTTTATTAACATTGTTTTTAGTCTGTATCGGAAAATATTTAACGTGCATTGATTTGCCTGGAATTCAAAAACAAAAATACTTCTTATTTAAACTTCACAATATGTTTAACCAACTTGAACTATTTGATACTGAAAAATCAAATTGTAAATAATACATTCGAATTAATCAGCAACATTAACTCAGGAGCACAATATTTAAAACGTATCAAAATGAGAATGTCAGGATTAATGGCTACAATGAGTACATGTCATAGTGCACAGCTTTTCAAATAGGGTTTGTACTGATAATTCATGTTCCCTGGGGTCACATTTGGCCCCATGGAATCGTAACCCCCGTGGCCACGCCCCACTATCTGAAACAAATTAACTTATTCAAACCATACCATTATAAAATCAATGTATTGACATAAAACATACAAGCTAACAAACCTGCACATTTCTAAAATAAAGGCCTGAAGTCATTTTCATATTTCTCAACTCAGTTTGAACATTAAAAACAATCAAGCTAACAATGTTGCAAATCCACAAACTCCTAAATTTCTCACAATCCCACATTCTATCATCCATAAATCCCATTTTAAGTATTTTTTCCGTGATTTACTTGAAACATTCCAAAATTTAAAAAATAATGTTAAGAATGTAACAAACAATTATATTAACGTATTCATTTTGACATGTTGCAATCCATTTAAAAAACATTCCAAAATTTTACATTTAAGCTAACATTTTTCCACATCAATTTCTAAGTATTCCCATGATTCCACATTTCTCAACTTGCTCAAAGCATTCCAAAATCAAAACATTCAAGCAAACAATTTTTCACAGTCCAAAAAAGTTAAACATGTTGATGTCACGCCATGTCTTCTGTAGCAAATCTTTTTTAAGTTATGTTCCCACATTTCTCAACTCAATCATTCCTTTACCAAAAGAAAGTCCAGTGAACAAAAAAATGACCAATTTCCCCATAGTTCCATTTATTGGCCTAAACATTAAAATTGAAGTCATTTTTCCAAATTTCCCAAACCATTCAGAACATTTACACATCAAAATATTTAAGATAATCATTTTCTACACCCCAAAAATTACCAATTTCCCCATAATTCCACATTTCCGGCCTAACAATTCTCATTGAAGTAATTTTTCCAAATTTCTCATCTCATTTTAAAACATTTAATCATTAAAGGATTATAGGCAACAATTTTTTTTACATCCCCCCAAAATCCCAGTGTTCCCATTATTCCACATGTGAGGCCTGCAAAAGTATATCTTCCACATCAAAAGATTCAAATTACAAATCTAAATTTTCCTAAAATTCCACATTTACTACCCCCAAAAAATCCCATTGAAGTCATTTTATATATTGTGTTTGCACGAAGAAACATGGTTTGCATATCTTTATCTATTGGTATGAAAGTATTCCATTTAGTTATTATTTCAAAGGTTACTTGAGTCAATGATATCTTTAAAACTATGTCTCCTGGCTGATATTTATTAAATACGTCTTAAAGAATGAATATTTTGACCAAATATGGCAATATTATCATTATTATTTAAGGAATGATAACACTTTGATGAGTGTATCTGAGGCCCCAGCGTTAAGAGAAAGTGATGCAATGTAAGATGTGATTAGTGTTTGAAGGTTAGAAGACCGATAGGTGTTGTGCACACAATGAGTGGCTTGACACAAATGTCACACTTCAGTACGTTTGGACCTAAAAGGCTTCAGGCGGCCACAGATATTAATAATAATATCACATGAAATCACATTAAAGCAAGATGACGCATTCTACTTCACAGACTGGAGTTACACGCTGATTAAGAGAGCTCGTTAAAAGCCATAAAATGTTTGCACGAGAGCGCCATTAAATCAGTGTGATGCTAAACATGGTTTGAATCTACTATTTGTTTGGAAAAAAAGAGCAATCTATCTGGTGAATAGCACTGTAAGTATTTGAATATATAACATATACAAATATGGAAGAAAGTCTTTATTTTCACATGTACAACATATGTACAGCAAAATGTAGTCTCTGCATTTGAGCCATTCTCTCTTAAGGAGCAGTAGATAGCGTCAAGGAATAAAAATAAATATATCCACTATATAACATCATTTTCAACCAACTGCAAAAAGTCCATCCATCCATCAATTTTCTACTGCTTGTCCCTTTTGGGGTCACGGGGGTGCTGGAGCCTATCTCAGCTGCATACAGGCGGGAGGCGAGGTACACCCTGGACAAGTCGCCACCTCATCACAGGGCCAACACGAATAGACAGACAACATTCACACTCACATTCTTCTTTTCAAAAACGTTATTATATACTATATATATATATATATCATGACGATTGAGGCGAACCCCTCATGAAACAGTTCTGTAGAGATAAAGTAGTCTTGCGCTCTACCAGGTATCGAGCACTATTCTCTGGATAATCCAATTAAGACACACATATATATATATATATATATATATATATATATATATATATATATATATATATATATATATATATATATATATATATATATATATATATATATATATATATGCATCCATTGCATCTGGTCATCCAGGATGCAAATTATGATTGATAAAAAATAATAATATACAACATATACAAAATTTACCAAATATGATTAATTATATACTTATCTAGTCATTGCAATATTATTGTGAGGTTGTATCTATAATATTATTTATGTATATTTTTCCATAATATACTTGGTATTTTCCTGTTATTCAACAATTACCCTGTAAATATTATTCATTGTTAAATTGTTGTTAATGGTGATATTGTTTTGTCGCGACCCGACCTCGGATAAGCGGAAGAAGATGGATGGATGGATGGATATTGTTTTAATCTTTTGAATATACAGTATTTGGGAAATAATCGTTCCACCAAATCGTCTCCAGAAAACGTTGAAACGCATGTAAAAAAGGTGATAAAAAAAAGGTTAAAAAAATGTGATTGCATATTTGTATGCAACTGTACATATAATTTGAAAAATTACAAACTACTTTGAACGCTGACAAAAAAAAGCTATCGTTGCCGATTTCTGCGTAGTAAAATTAGACTTATTTGTGTTACTCCTGATTTGTCATGACAGTTTTGGACTTGTGTGTTTTTCCTATGTTTCCTGTGTGTATTCATTTCGTTGCAGGGCTCTTTTTCCTTGTTTTTACTTCCTGTTTGCTTCCATTTGCCACCATTTTACCTGTGGTCTCACCTGTTTCTGATCGACAATCGGGAGAAACACCCGTCCTTGATTGACCATTAGGAGACACACATGTTTATGTTTGGCAATCAGGAGACAACTATTTTTTTTTCGATTGACAATCAGGAGACACACCTGTGTATGATTGACTATCAGGAGAAACACATGTCCCGGAATGACCATCTGGAGACACACCTTTTCCTGAATGACTATCAGGAGACACATTTGTACCTGGTTGTCAATCAGGAGACACACTTGTCCCTGATTGACTATCAAGAGACATAACAATCCCTGGTTCTCAATCAGGACACACATATCCCTGGTTGTCACTCAGGGGACACACCTGTTCCTGATTGACAATCAGCAGACACTTGTTCCTGATTGTCTATCAGGAGACACACTTGTTTCTAATTGACAATCAGGGGACAATTTTTTTCCTGATTGACATTTAGGAGTCACACCTGTGTCTGATTGACGATCAGAAGAACTACATGTCCCTGAATAAACATCAGGACACACACCTTTTCCTCAATGACCATCAAGACACACACCTGTCTCTGGTTGTCAGGGGAAACACCTGTTCCTGATCGATATTTAGGAGACACAATTGTTCCTGATTTTCTATCAGGAGACGCACATGTTTCTAAATGACAATCGGGAGACAGACCTATCCCTGATTGACAATCAGGAGACACATGTGTTCCTAATTGTCTATCAGGAGACGCACATGTTTCTAATTGACAATCAGGAGACACACCGGTCCCTGTTTGGCAATCAGGAGACAACTTTTTTTGTGATTGACAATTAGGAGTCACACCTGTGTTTGATTGACAATCAGGAGAACCACATGTCCTTTAATGACCATCAGGGGACACACCTTTACCTGAATGACCATCAGGAGACACACTTGTACCTGGTTGTCAATCAGGAGACACACTTTTCCCTGACTAACTATCAAGAGACATGACTGTCCCTGGTTCTCCATCAGGACACACTTATTCTTGGTTGTCACTCAGGTGACACACCTGTTTCTGATTGACAATCAGCAGACACTTGTTCCTGGTTGTCTATCAGGAGACGCACATGTTTCTAATTGAAAATCAGGAGACAATTTTTTTCCTGATTGACAATTAGGAGTCACACTTGTGTCTGATTGACAATCAGGAGAACCACATGTCCCGGAATGAACATCAGGAGACACTCCTTTTCCTCAACGATCATCAAGACACACACCTGTCCCTGGTTGTCAGTCAGGAGACCCACTACTCCCTGACTGACTATCAAGAGACATAACTGTCCCTGGTTCTCAATCAGGACACACTTATCCCTGGTTGTCACTCAGGGGACACACCTGTTCCCGATTGACAATCAGGAAACACACTTGTTCCTGATTATCTATTAGGAGAGGCACATCTTTCTAATTGACATCCAGGAGACAACTTTTTTCCTGATTGAAAATTAGGAGTCACACCTGTGTCTGATTGTCAGTCAGGAGAACCACATGTCCCTGAGTGAACATCAGGAGACACACCTTTTCCTCAATGACCATCAATACACACACCTGTCCCTGTTGTCAGTCAGGAGACACACTTGTCCCTGGCTGACTATCAAGAGATATAACTGTCCCTGGTTCTCAATCAGGACACCTTTTACCTGATTGACAATCCGGATATACACTTATCTCTGGTTGTCACTCAGGGGACACAACTGTTCCTGATTGACAGTCAGGAGAAACACCTGTCCCCGATTGACCAGGCAATCAGGAGACAACTTTTTTTGTGTGATTGACAATCAGGAGACACACCTGTGTCTGAATGACAATCAGGAGACACACCAACTCCTGATTGATAATAATGACACACACCTATCCCTGCTTATCAATCAGGTGACACACCTGTCCCTGGTTGGCAATCACGAGGTTTCCCATGCCTAGTATCGGATGAAATGGTGCTGGATCATTGTTGCTACATGCTGGTGAATGGATGTACATTATTATATATTTTGGTCCACTGTTATGTTTATGTAATGTGTTGTTATTGGAGGTTTCAAGGGTGGACCCGAGGAAGTCCATAGCAAGCAACCATTGGAGTGGACACTAATGGTTACCGAAACAAATGTGTAAGTGGATTTCACACATGACTGATTTTTCAGACAAACTGCTTTGAATCAAGCAGATAACAAAATAATGTGGTTTTTTTTATGCTGACACTGAACATGTATCTATTCCATCTTTGCTTTTGCTTTCTCGCCTCTTTGGTGTTTTCCCCTCGTTCCCCTCCCCCATCTCTGCCTGCAGCGGTCAAGCCGCTTGACAGCCGCGCCACCTGACAAACATCAATCAAGGTTGCTACGGAGACCGAATCAGTCCCCCCCCCCCCACCCCCCTTTCATGTCTTCTGCTCTCTCCCATGCGGTTGTTTGTTGACTGAACATGATTTAGTGTTTGTTTGCTCCGCTGAGGAGTAAACGCATCATTAAGCTCGCACCAGGTGTGAATATATAAATGCGATTCAACTCATTGAAGCAATCTATTAAAGGGACGCTCTTCGGGATTATTGCCGAAGTAGCGGACGCAAACCCCGACATGTCTTCAGATGAGGCAGGCAGACAAGCGTAGGATGGAAGTGTCCATCACTGCTAACCAGCAACTGAAAAAAAATAAGCAGTGTGCAAATCGGGCTGCTCAGTAGTGGAGTACAAATAATCATCAACTAAGACTTCTCTGCTGATGCGTGAGGAAACATACTGTGGTGATACACAATGAAATAAAATACAATTTTTGCAAAAAAAACATTGTCCTGGTTTAAGTATACAGTCTCGGTTATCATTGGACTAGTGTTGTCCCGATACCAATATTTTCGTACCGGTACCTGTACTTTTCTAGATATAGAGACCCACAAAAAATGCATTATTGGCTTTATTTTAATACAAAATCTTGCGGTACATTAAAAATATGTTTTTGATTGCAAGTTTGTCCTTAAATAAAATTGTAAACATACAATACAACTTATCTTTTATTAGTAAGTAAACAAACAAAGGCTCCTAATTTTAGCTGCTGACATAAGCAGTAACATATTGTGTCATATATCATTCTATTATTTTGTCAAAATTGTTAAAGACAAGTGGTAGAAAATTTATTATCAATTTACTTGTTCTCTTCCTGTAAATATCTGCTTACTTTCTCTTTTAACATGTTCTATCTACACTTATTAGTGGTTCCTAAAGCCCAAAAAAAGTCTGCAGGCTATAGAGCGTTTTCCGTTCGGGCTCCAGTACTCTGCAATGCCCTCCAGTTCGAGATGCTACCTCAGTAGAAGCATTTAAGTCTCACCTTAAAACTCATTTGTATACTCTAGCCTTTAAATAGACCCCCTTTTTAGACCAGTTGATTTGCCGCTTCTTTTCTTTTTCTCCTCTGTCCCCCCCTCCCTTGAGGAGGGGATTCGGTCCGATGGCCATGGATGAAGTACTGGCCGTCCAGAGTCGGGACCCAGGATGGACCGCTCGCCTGTGTATCGGTTGGGGACATCTCTGCGCTGCTGATCCGACTCCGCTTGGGATGGTTTCCTGTGGACGGGACTCTCGCTGCTGTCTTGGATCCGCTTTGAACTGAACTCTCGCGGCTGTGTTGGTACCACTATGGATTGAACTTTCAAAGTATCTTGTTAGAACCACTCGACATCCATTGCTTTCGGTCCCCTAGTGGGGGTGTTGCCACATATGTGGTCCTCTCCAAGGTTCTCATAGTCATCGTTGTCACCGACGTCCCACTGGGTGTGAGTTTTCCTTGCCCTTATGTGGGTTCTTCCGAGGATGTCGTAGTGGTTTGTGCAGCCCTTTGAGACACTTGTGATTTAGGGCTTTATAAATAAACATTGATTGATTGATTGATGTTAAAATGTAATAATCACTTGTTTTGGATGGGGGGTGGGGGGGGGGGGGGGGTAGGAAACTGGTACTTTTTAGAAGTACCAAACATTATGCGTAACAAACTGGTTTGTCTACCCGCATATCAAACTGGGTATTATGACAAACAATCCTCCGCATTGTTGAATCTGTTGCAATGCTTTTTTTCTCGAGTACGACTACAAAGCAGTTCACCATTGGGCCAAAGAAAGTTGCGAGTGCCAGCACTTTGATAACATTTGATAAAGACGGTGAGAAACACAATTGGATTCAAGAAAGAACTCAAAGCTCCCTCTTGGTCATTCGCCAACAAAACTCTTCCAGAAGTGATGTTGAATGTTTATTTATACACGTCATTCATTATTCATATGTATTTCGCATTGTTTTCTGCATGTTCAACTATATTTATTCTTAAGTAAATGTAATTGGTGCTTATATGGTCAGTTGTCTCCAACATATTAATTGGCATTAAAAGTTTTCTTCTGTGAAATACGTTTTATCTTGACTCTGTGGATTATTCTGGTGTTTTACTAAGGCTACGCTAGGTATGGTCACTGCATACTTGACATAAACACTTTCAGTAGCCAGCACTGCAGTAGCTGCTAAACAAGATGCTAACCAGGGAGATGACTCCCCACAGACTCGTCGTTAGCGTCATTAGTGCCACACCAGCTAGCAGAGGGTTAAATAAATATTGGGCGAAGCAGCTGCTTTTGCAGTCTGCCCCTGTTCCTGCCTGGTCCCAGCCTGATATCAATCACATGCATCAATTAGTGCCACACTCTCCCGCCGCACTCGTTAAACCGACTTCAATGGGGAAGACACAACTCCATACATTGGTGGGTGAGTGAGTGAGTGAGTGAGTGAGTGAGTGAGTGAGTGAGTGAGTGAGTGAGTGAGTGTTTGAACAGCAAGTTGAGAAGGTGCCAGTGAAAAAGTATATTGATGATGGATAGGCAGCCGAGATAATTGGATGTGTGAGTAAATGAGCGACTGGATGATGGAGAAATTGATGTATGAATAGATGAGGTGAGTGAGTGAGTAAACAGGTGACTAAATGAGAAGATGATGTGTGAGTGAGTGAGTGAGTGAGTGAGTGAGTGAGTGAGTGAGTGAGTGAGTGAGTGAGTGAGTGAGTGAGTGAGTGAGTGAGTGAGTGAGTGATATAGTTGGATTAGTGAGTGATTCAGTGTTTTATTAGCAAGGTGAGGGGGTGCCAGTGAAGAAGTGTATGATGGATGGATGAATGCATTAGTAAATTGGATGAGTGAGTAAATGAGTGACTAGAAAATGGGGAATGATGTGGGTGGGTGAGTAAACAGGGGATTATATGAGAAGTTGTAGATGATGTGAGCCGAGTGAGTGAGTGAGTGAGTGAGTGAGTGAGTGAGTGAGTGAGTGAGTGAGTGAATGATATACGTGGATTCGTGAGTGAATCAGTCTTTTAATAGCAAGGTGAGGGAGTGCCAGTGAGGAAGTGTATGATGGATGGATGAATGCATGAGTAAATTGGATGAGTGAGTAAATGAGTGACTAGAAGATGGGGAAATGAGGTGGGTGGGTGAGTAAACAGGGGATTAGATGAGAAGATGTAGATGATGTGAGCCGAGTGAATGAGTGAGTGAGTGAGTGAGTGAGTGAGTGAGTGAGTGAGTGATATAGTTGGATTAGTGAGTGATTCAGTGTTTTAATAGCAAGGTGAGGGGGTGCCAGTGAGGAAGTGTATGATGGATGGATGAATGCATGAGTAAATTGGATGAGTGAGTAAATGAGTGACTAGAAAATGGGGAATGATGTGGGTGGGTGAGTAAACAGGGGATTAGATGAGAAGTTGTAGATGATGTGAGCCGAGTGAGTGAATGAGTGAGTGAGTGAGTGAGTGAGTGAGTGAGTGAATGAGTGATATACGTGGATTCGTGAGTGAATCAGTGTTTTAATAGCAAGGTGAGGGGGTGCCAGTGAAGAAGTGTATGATGGATGGATGAATGCATGAGTAAATTGGATGAGTGAGTAAATGAGTGACTAGAAAATGGGGAATGAGGTGGGTGGGTGAGTAAACAAGGGATTAGATGAGAAGATGTAGATGATGTGAGCAGAGTGAGTGAGTGAGTGAGTGAGTGAGTGAGTGAGTGAGTGAGTGAGCGAGTGAGTGATATACGTGGATTCGTGAGTGAATCAGTGTTTTAGTAGCAAGGTGAGGGAGTGCCAGTGAGGAAGTGTATGATGGATGGATGAATGCATGAGTAAATTGGATGAGTGAGTAAATGAGCGACTGGATGATGGGGAAATGGATGATGGGGAAATGGATGAATGAATAGATGAGGTGGGTGGGTGAGTAGACTGGGGATTAAATCAGAAAATGATGGATGATGTGAGCCGAGTGAGTGAGTGAGTGAGTGAGTGAGTGAGTGAGTGAGTGAGTGATATAGGTGGATTAGTGAGTGAATCAGTCATTTAATAGCAAGGTGAGGGGGTGCCAGTGGGGAAGTGTATGATAAATGGATGAATGCATGAGTTAATTGGATGAGTGAGTAAATGAGCAACTGGATGATGGGTAAATGGATGAATGAATAGATGAGGTGGGTGGGTGAGTAGACAGGGGATTAAATCAGAAAATGATGGATGATGTGAGCCAAGTGAGTGAGTGAGTGAGTGAGTGATATAGGTGAATTAGTGACTGAATCAGTGTTTTAATAAAAAGGTAAGGGGGGGCCAGTGAGGAAGTGTATGATTAATGGATGAATGCTTGAATAAATTGGATGAGTGAGTAAATGAGCGACTGGATAATGGGTAAATGGATGAATGAATAGATGAGGTGGGTGGGTGAATAGACAGGGGATTAAATGAGAAGATGATGGATGATGTGAGCCAAGTGAGTGATTGAGTGAGTGAGTGAGTGAGTGATATAAGTGAATTAGTGAGTGAATCAGTGTTTTAATAGCAAGTTGTGGGGGTGCCAGTGAGAAAATGTTTGATGGATGGATGAATGCATGAGTAAATTGGATGAGTGAGAAAATGAGCCACTGGATGCTGGGGAAATGGATGAATGAATAGATGAGGTGGGTGGGTGAGTAAACGGGATTAGATGAGGAGATGATGGATGATGTGAGCCGAGTGAGTGAGTGAGTGAGTGAGTGAGTGATATACGTGGATTCGTGAGTGAATCAGTGTTTTAGTAACAAGGTGAGGGAGTGCCAGTGAGGAAGTGTATGATGGATGGATGAATGCATGAGTAAATTGGATGAGTGAGTAAATAAGCGACTGGATGATGGGGAAATGGATGAATGAATAGATGAGGTGGGTGGGTGAGTAAACAGGGGATTACATGAGAAGATGATGGATGATGTGAGCCGAGTGAGTGAGTGGACAGCAAGGTAAGAGGGTGACACTGAGGCAGTAGATGATGGATGAATGGATGGATAGGTGAGTAAATTGGATGAGTGAATAAATGACTGAATAAGTGAGTAAGTGATATAGGTGGATTAATGATTGAATCAGTGTTTCAAAAGCAACGTGAGGGGCTGACAGTGAGGAAGTGTATGATGGATGGATGAATGCATGAGTAAATTGGATGAGTGAGTGAATGAGCAACTGGATGATGGGTGAATTAATGGGTGAACAGATGAGGTGGGTGGGTGACTAAACAGGTGATTCGATGATTGGGTGATGATGTGAGTGAGTGAGTGAGTGAGTGAGTGAGTGAGTGAGTGAATGAGTGAGTGAGTGAGTGAGTGAGTGAGTGAGAGTGAGTGAGTGAGTGAGTGAGAAGCAAGGTGAGAGGGTACCAGAATAAGTGAATGGAGAGCAAGGTGAGAGGGTGCCAGTGAGGCGAATTTGGGTGAATGACTGACTTGGAGGATGAATGGATAAATAAATGAGGGGGGCAAATGAGCAAGGGATTGAACGATGATGAATGGATAATATGAGCTGGTGTGAGTGAGTGAGTGAGTGAGTGAGTGAGTGAGTGAGTGAGTGAGTGGCAAGGTGAGAGGGTGCCAGAATGAGTGAATGGACAGCAAGGTGAGAGGGTGCCAGTGAGGCAGTAGATGATGGATGAATGGTTGGAAAGGCGAGTAAGTTGGATAGTGAGTCAATGACTGAATGATGCATTGCTGAGGTGGGTGGGTGACAACATGAGTGAGCGATTGAGTGATGCAGGTTGATGAGTGAGCAAGTGATTAAATCATGATGAATTGATGATGTGAGTGTGTGAGTGAGTGAGTGAGTGAGTGAGTGAGTGAGTGAGTGAGTGAGTGAGTGAGTGAGTGAGTGAGTGAGTGTTTGGATAGCAAGGTGAAAGTGTGACAATGAGTAAGTAGGTGATAGTTGGGCAAGTAATTTGGGTGAATGAGTGACTTGGAGGATGGATGGATAAATAGATGAGGTGGGCAAATGAGCAAGGGTTTGAACGATGATGAATAGATGACAGGAGTTGTTGTGAGTGAGTGTGCATGTGAGTAGAGGATTGTTAGACAAACTAGAGGGTGAATAAGTGAGTGGATGATGGATGGCTAGATGAATAGATGGTGGGCGAGCACGTGATTGGATGTTGGTTAGATGAATGATGGGAGCCAGTGTAAGAGTGAGTGAGTCACTGGGAAATAGATGGGTGATTGAACTGATGAGTGAGTGAGTGAGTGAGTGAGTGAGTGAGTGAGTGAGTGAGTGAGTCATACTCAGCATTTGCATTCTCATTTAAAAGAATGTAGCTGCACGCATGCTTGTGTGATGGAAAGTGTACATAAAACCAAGCTGCTAAAAGAACAATGAGCAGTCATATTATGAACAGTAAATCAAATCATCACCTTCCAAGATGTCCAAGGTAGAAGTGTCCAAGATACAATAAATCAAATAAACTAAAAGTCAATTTCATATGTCAGCCATGATGAAAAAAAAAGCATATTCATGAAAAAAGCAACAGCAGTGCGGTGACTGTTCTCATTTAGCGTATATGAATAAACCAGCATGAGATAATGACGACTTGAGCCAGCTCTAAAAGGTGATAATCAATGATTACCGAGCTGATCTACATCCTTTATCGTCTGATGCCTGCGATCTAAAACAGCCAATTAAACCTTCAATGTAATTTAGCTGACAACAGCCCCATGAAGGGAGAAAAAAAAAAATCCTGCCTGGCGAGAGCAGCAAAGTAGCCACCAGTGCCACCATCTTGCACTAAATTAACCCGGCAATAAACGTGCTGTCATCTCAGGGAGAATACACAGTGCCGCAAATAACTGATTTACATTCTATACTCGCTCTGAATTGTGCTACCAGTTGCTGTCGTGTCCGTGCTAATTAGCAGGTAATGAGAGCATAATTGAGGAGCTGGGCATGTCGGCAACGAGAGGAGACGTTCAGGTGCGGAATAGCTGGATGAGATGCTGAGAATGTATCACACCGGCCCGGCCCTCCTCCACCGCCCCAATGAGGGGGGTGCACGCCAGAGGAGGGGGATGGAGAGCAGGTGCATAAGAGAAGAAGTCCATCGCTTTGTATCAGCACCGTCCTCTGAAATGGACATTTGTGTTTTGTTTTTTGCTGATATGTAAACCACACATGTCCACTACAGAGGACGCTGCTTTATGCCAGGTTATTCTAGACTATAGTACAGAAACAGAGGTAGCGATAAGCATGTAAAATACTAACCCCCCTTCGATTGTGAACATCTCTTCAGTTTAGGTGCTTTACAAGAGAGCGGTGAGCTGGTTACTGTGGCAACCAGAAGAGTGACTCCTGGCTTTATGCATATAAAGGGAGGTGGAGGGAGAAACCAGAGTGCTGCTGAGGGGATGGATCAGAGGGAGGTGTCAGTAGGTTACAGCGCATACACAGCTTTGCCTCTTTTTTCACTTCCCTTTTTTCTTTCTCGCTCTCTCTCTCTTTTTTTTATGGTAGCACAAGAACAAAAGATGCTGTCCTCTGAATGGCGGCTGTGCCGGATTGAACTGTCAGCGTGCCTGACTAACAACCTGACTCCCAGACGCCTCCTCACCGCACGTCTGTGCT
Organism: Nerophis ophidion; assembly: GCF_033978795.1. Taxonomy (NCBI): domain Eukaryota; kingdom Metazoa; phylum Chordata; class Actinopteri; order Syngnathiformes; family Syngnathidae; genus Nerophis; species Nerophis ophidion. Next base: position 43,175,609 of record NC_084614.1, read on the forward strand.
TCTTCTTCACTGCACAGTCACCACACACTTTTAAGACAAGGCCCACTACAAACATGCTTTGCACATAATATCCCTGATTGTAAAAAGAAAAAAAAAATCATTTAAGCTACTTTGAAATCTGGAAAGAATAGATTTTCTCTCCTGTTTATGCGTCCTAATATTAGACTTAGGTGCAGCTGAGACAAGCTGCAACAACCCAGATAGGGACAAGCGGTAGAAAATGGATGGATGGATGGTCACAGGTTTTGATAGCTGGGGTTTGTCAGCTGGTGTTAAAACTTTTGACAACTCGAAGTTCATCCATTTCACCGGTCGCCCACATCTGCAGTCCCCTCCAAAGTTTTTTATTGTGCCCATTGGGTTGAGTTTTTTCTTGCCCTGATGTGGGATGCCGTTGTGGCTTGTGCAGCCCTTTGAGATACTTGTGATTAAAGGGGAACATTATCACAATCTTAGAAGGGTTAAAACCAATAAAAATCAGTTCCCAGTGGCTTATTTTATTTTTTGAAGTTTTTTTCAAAATTTTACCCATCCTGGAATATCCCTAAAAAAAGCTTTAAAGTGCCTGATTTTCGCTATCTGTGAATAGGGTTGGGTATCGTTTGAATTCGAACGATTCCGATTCCAATTCTTTGTTTCGATTCCGATTCCTGACGATTCTCGATTCGGATTCTTTCTTTTGAAAAAAAAAAAAAGGCAGAGTCAAAAAAAAGTTTAGGATATTTTAAATGAGCTAGCTAACCTACAGTCTTTCTGAATGAAATAGTCTGACATTCTCCATCAATTTTAACTCTATTAACTTTTTTAACTTTTTATGAACTTTACTATAAATTCCTCGCAGGGCTGTTTTCAACTAGAATATAAATATCAAATCTATGAATTTGAATATAAATATTATAAATTATGAATACATTTTCACAGGGGTACACTTTTATCAAGAGAGCTTTATTTTTGAAAACCTCATGAAAACACATTTACACATAAGTGTATGATGCTGCAGGACACCTCATGAAAACACATTTACACACACAAGTGTATGATGCTTTAGGTACTTAAACATGTTGCCGTGCTCACACTGATGGGCTAACCTGGTGCAGAAAAGCAAATAAACAATAAGAAACAACTTGCAAAACCCAGTCCAGATTAGCAGCAGGATGCGTGAGCGTTCTGGACGGATAGTGTCTCATGTCTAAGACGGGACACACATTTATTTGTACTCCATGAACTTGGAGGTGCTTCATCATGTTCGACGTGCACCCCCCTAAGCATGAAACAGGCTTGTCGCACGTGTTACATTTCGCCAATATTTCATTTTTTTTAGTAAAATAAAGTCACACTTTCGACCGTCCATTCCCGCTATCCATGCTTGACTGACTCGCTCGGCTACATAGGCTCGGCTATGTTAACACTTCCGACGGTGGGCGCTTTCGTTGGTGTTCAGCGGCTTCTTCTTCCGGGTCGACGGACTTATTTTGTTTTTCCGGTCGGCGGACGTGGTATCGAAACTAAGAATCGAAATTTAAACTTTTGAACGATTCCGGGAGAATCGGAAAGTTAGTCCCGGTTCCAATCGATACTCGATACTCGATACCCAACCCTATCTGTGAAGCCATCGTCCATTTTCCTGTGACGTCATCCAGTGATGCCAATACAGATAGCACAGCAAGATATAGCGACATTAGCTCGGATTTAGACTCGGATTTCAGCGGAATACGTGATTCAACAGATTACGCATGTATTGAAACGGATGGTTGGAGTGTGGAGGCAGATAGCGAAAATGAAATTGAAGAATAAACTGAAGCTATTGAGCAAATAGCTATTGACGCAATTCGGCCATGTTTGCCTTAGCATCGCTGGTAAAATGTGCAGACCAACGATCGGAAGTTTCACATCTTTTGACACTGGATCAACTTAAATCCATCGATTGGTAAGTGTTTGTTTGGCATTAAATGTGGGTAGAGGGAAACGCTGGATGTAAATATAGTTTCAAATGTAAATACAGCTAGCCTAAATAGCATCTTAGCATCGATTAGCTGGCAGTCATGCCGCGACCAAATATGTCAACAACATCAACAAAACTCACCTTTGTGATTTAGTTGACTTTATCATTGGAAATGCATCTGCAGGTTATCCATACATCTCAGTGCCATGTCAGCCTTAGCACCGCTGGTAAAATGTGCAGACACTCCGGCACATTCGATGGGGGTCTGGCGGCAGATTTCGGAACAAACGACTGACCATTTCGTCGGCTTTCCCCACACCCTCGTATTTTGAACAAATTTCGTCCAATTTCTTGCCACTTTCGCATCTTTGGGCCAGTGGTGCAACTTGAATCTCTCCCTGTTAGTGTTGTTACACCCTCCGACAACACACCGACGAGGCATGATGTCTCCAAGGTTCAAGAAAATAGTCGAAAAAACGGAAAATAACAGAGCTGAGACGCGGTGTTTGTAATGTGCTTGAGAAAATGGCGGCTTTATTACCTAGGTGACGTCACGTTCTGACGTCGTCGCTCCGAGAGCGATAAATAGAAAGGCATTTAATTTGCCAAAATTCACCCATTTAGAGTTCGGAAATCGGTTGAAAAATATATTGGGTCTTTTTTCTGGAACATCAAGGTATATTTTGGCGCTTACATAGGTCTGGTGATAATGTTCCCCTTTAAGGGCTATATAAATAAACTTTAATTGATTGATTGATTGCTTGATTGGCTGAAGGAGTTAATACTGCTGAAGCAGTTTAAGGATTCTATTTTTGAGCACATTTTTTATTGGTGGACGTGGAGTTAAAACTGTTGCAGCTGCTGCTGCACTGGCCAAGGATTACCACCGGACACATTCTAAGAACAATAATGGTGGTTTTGATTCCCGTGACAGTAGGCCTATTTTTCTTTTTTTTAGGGAAGTAGGGGTTGAAAATGTAATTACTTTCACAGGAGTGAACATTGGAAAAGTGACTGCTTTGCACTTGATTCTTGTTCTAATCAGGCGCTACCCACTCGTTAACCGGCCGTTTGTACGTATGGCGTAAATGTGACAATTTCGCTCTAAATTTTCCTCTAAATCAACCACAGAAAAAAAGGTGTCTTTAAATCCAACAAAAAAAAGGGCAATCTCACATATACTTAATTTACTCTCAGGATTATAACGCACTTCCATGCTAAAAATTAGAACAGCATGGAAACAAAACCTCCAAACATCAATAGATGACGTAACATGGGCAAAAATTGAGAAAAGTGTTCACTCATCCTCAATGTGCGCACGACACTCACCGGTCCAATTTAAAGTGATAAACCGTTTGCACTTCTCAAAAGCAAAATTAGCTAAAATATTTCCCCAAATTAATCCACTATGTGATTAGTGTAAATTAAATAACACAACACTAATACACATGCTTTGGCTTTGTCTGAAGCTAAAGGGGTACTGGAAATCTATCTTTGAAGCACTCTCTACGGTCTTAAAGGGGAACATTATCACAATTTCAAAAGGGTTAAAAACAATAGAAAACCAGTTCCCAGTGGCTTGTTGTATTTTTTTTATTTTTTTTCAAAATTTTACCGGTCCCCGAATATCCCTAAAAAAAGCTTTAAAGTGCTTGATTTTCGCTATTTGCGATGCGACCATCCATTTTCCTGTGACGTCATACAGTGCTGCCAATGTAAACAAACAATGGCGAATACCACAGCAAGATATAGCGACATTAGCTCGGATTCAGACTCGGATTTCAGCGATTTAAGCGATTTAACAGATTACGCATGTATTGAAACGGATGGTTGGAGTATAAAAGTATTGAAGAAGAAACTGAAGCTATTGAGCGAATAGCTATTGACGCTATTCATAGCCATAGCATGGCCGAATAGCTGCGTTAGCATCACTGGTAAAATGTGCGGACCAAACGATCAGGACTTTCGCATCTCGTGACACTGGAGCAACTTAAATCCTTCGATTGGTAAGTGGTTTTTTTTGCATTAAATGTGGGTGGAAGGAAACATAATATAGTTGCAAATGCATCTGCAGGTTATCCATACATCTCTGTGCCATGTCTGCTTTAGCACCGCCAGTAAATAGCATGTTAGCATCGATTAGCGTAGCATGTTAGCATCAATTAGCTGGCAGTCAACATCAACAAAACTCATCTTTGTGAATTCGTTGACTTTATAGTTGCAAATGCATCTGCAGGTTATCCATACATCTCTGTGCCATGTCTGCTTTAGCACCGCCGGTAAATAGCATGTTAGCGTCGATTAACATAGCATGTTAGCACCGATTAGCTGGCAGTCACGCCGCAACCAAATATGTCTGATTAGCACATAAGTCAACATCAACAAAACTCACCTTTGTGATTTCGTTGAATTTATCGTTGCAAATGCAATTGCAGGTTATCCTTACATCTCTGTGTCATGTCTGTCATCGCCGGTAAAATGTGGAGACACCCTGGCCCATTCAATGGGGGTCTGGCGGCAGACACTTTCGCATCTTCGGGCCAGTGGTGCAACTTGAATCCATCCCTGTTAGGGTTGTTACACCCTCCGACAACACACCGAGGAGGCATGATGTCTCCAAGGTTCCAAAAAATAGTCGAAAAAAACAGAAAATAACAGAGCTGAGACCCGGTGTTTGTAATGTGTTGAAAATGAAAATGGCGGCTGTATTACATCGGAGACGTCACGTTCTGACGTCATCGCATAAAGAGCGATAAACAGAAAGGCGTTTAATTTGCCAAAATTCACCCATTTAGAGTTCGGAAATCGGTTAAAAAATATATGGTCTTTTTTCTGCAACATCAAGGTATATATTGACGCTTACATAGGTCTCGTGATAATGTTCCCCTTTAACAATTCAAATTGATCCAAACCCTTTAATTTCTGTATTTGGAATCATTCCTGAAGGGATGGAGCTATCTGTAGGGGGTCATAAAATAGTAGCCTTTACCACCCTCCTCGCATGCCGCCTGAAATTGTTGAAGTGGAAGGAGGCTGCCCCACCCTCAGTCTCCCACTGGATAAGAGACGTGCAAGCAAATCTGAAGCTCGAAAAAATAAGATGTACATTACGGGGCTCTGAAAACAAGTTTTTCAAAGTGTGGAGACCTTTTTTGATTTTTTTTTGACCAGTCCTCTACACAATTACAGGAATAGCCATAGACATGTATCTGAATATGACTGCCGATATTCTAGGCTGTCATGCAAGCATGCTTCTACACTGTGTTTCAGCTTTCAACTACTTTGTCTCAAGGGCCTTGTATTGATTTTTATTAATGTATTTATTTATATACTTATTTATTTTACTCTGGGTACTTTCGTACGTACTCTTACTTTTTATTTTTTTATTTTTTTCGTTTTGAATGACAGCAGGGTTAGGTGATGAAGAGGATTTGAATTTGTTGTTAATGTGAATGTGACATTAATAAAAAGAACTACGAAAGCAATGTGTAAATTTTGCATGAGACCGGGACAGTTGATTCATTTATCGTTGCTTTTCTTTTGCTGTTTTCCGGTCAAACTTCTACTGGCTTAGACATTCCTTTTGTGGGAATGGAGTGAACAGTTTTGAATGTGCCACGTCATAAAATGGTACTGCACTATGATTTCTTACAGTGGATGGGGTCACTATGATTTCGGGTAATGATGTTGCAGGTACAATAAAACATGCTTTTATTTCATTAAAATAGTAAATATGATAATAATTTTGGGGAAATTTTGCGTCCATTTTGAAAGAACTCTACCGCTATTTATGCAGTGTTTAGTGACCAGACGCTCGCTAATACACTCCCGCCAGCAAAATGTTCTTCCGAAATACACAACGACCAAAAATAAACGTATTCAGTAGCTTTGGACCGACAATTACGGAGAAATCCTGACTTTTGTTTGAAGCTAGACATAGGTAATAGGTGTCCGTACTTGAACAATATTGCAGTCCAAAACAATAAAAACAAGTATCGCATAATAGTAGTTGTTACTCACACATACAAAGTGTCCAAAGCAAAAGCGTACTAGACAGTATCCAGTAACAAACATGTCAGCAACATTCAATTTACTACGAAATTAGTTTGACTTAATAAATAATTGTGACCAATAGGTGTCACCAAAAAAACAATTACCACTCCACTTTGACTTAAAGACTGCATAAGTCCCTTCTTGACGGTTAAGAATAAATAGGTTAGTGTTTTTCATACCCACCATTGTTCTTTGTTTGACTAACATTTGTAACATTTCACACAAAAAAATACTTAAAAGTATGTACTATGATTCATGCTGATATCGTAAGAGATTAATGTTTGTATTGGCTACGGCTGCAAATCTTTGGGTGTCCCACGATTCGATTCAATATCGATTCTTGGGGTCGCGATTCGATTATATATCGATTTTTTCGATTCAACACGATTCTCAATTCAAAAACGATATTTTTCCGATTCAAAACGATTCTCTATTCATTCAATACATAGGATTTCAGCAGGATCTACCCCAGTCTGCTGACATGTTAGCAGAGTAGTAGATTTTTTTTTAAAAAGCTTTTATAATTGTAAAAGACAATGTTTTATCAACTGATTGCAATAATGTAAATTTGTTTTAACTTAAACAAACTAAAAATATGACTTATTTTATCTTTGTGAAAACATTGGACACAGTGTGTTGTCAAGCTTATGAGATGCGATGCAAGTGTAAGCCACTGTGACACCATTTTTCTTTTTTAAATTTTTTTATAAATGTCTAATGATAATGTCAATGAGGGATTTTTAATCACTGCTAGGCTGAAATTATAACTAATATTGATACCGTTGTTGATAATATTCATTTTTGTTTCACTACTTTTGGTTTGTTCTGTGTCGTGTTTGTGCCTTCTCTCAATTGCTCTGTTTATTGCAGTTCTGAGTGTTGCTGGGTCAGGTTTGGTTTTGGAATTGGATTGCATTGTTATGGTATTTCGGTTAATTGGATTGATAAAAAAATAAAAAGTAAAAAAAAAAATCGATTTTAAAAAAAATGAGAATCGATTCTGAATCGCACAACATGATAATCGCGATTCGTATTCAAATCGATTTTTTCCCACACCCCTAGTATTGGCCAATCCTCAAGTCTAATATAGGTATAGTATCAGAAGTGAAAAAATTGTATGAAGATACCCCTAATATATATTTGTTTTGCCTCTAAACACAAAATACATGCACATACGCCATTGACAATTATGCAAATAAGACATTTTATTAGCATATGAGTGTGAATGTTGTCTGTCTATCTTTGTTGGCCCTGCGATGAGGTGATGACTTGTCCAGGGTGCACCCCGCCTTCCGCCCGATTGTAGCTGAGATAGGCTCCAGCACCCCCTGCCCACCCCAAAAGGGACAAGCGGTAGGAAATGGATGGATGGATGACGCAATAATAAACCCCAAAACAATGTTTTTGTTCCATCATGTTGGAAATATACCAAGTAACTTATCTGAAAAACAATTTCAACCGTGATATTGTGTAAAATAAGTAGCCTATTACTTTGCTTTATTTGAGACAGTTTGCATGTTCTCCCTTCTTCGAGGGGAGACGTTTGAAGCCCATCGTGATGACAAGTTAGGACGCCAGTGTGTGCCCTTTGACCTTCTGGCAGGAACTCGCAGAGAAACAGACTGCCAGAGACATGCCATGGGGTGTGTGTAATGACTCTACTGCCCCCTGTGGTGGGCTTGACCTTCTAAACAACAGCAGTGCCTGCTGGGAGATGCCCTCCGTGGAAGTTCAAATGGCCGCAATCGCAAAGATTCAGCATATTTATTGCGTAAGCACAGTGTCCCGAGTTTGTGTGCACTTTGATTGGCCATTAACTTGAAGGAAGGCATTTGTCCTTTGGAGGGTAGTTGTGTGATTATACTGTAGTTATAGTTTATTATTACACTATGGTACATCACATACTTCCCTATTGTCATTACAAGTTTGAAATGGGATGGGAAAAAGCAGACTATAAAATTATAAATGTAACCTTGGTTGCTAAAAACCTAATAATCTGAGTAAGGAAAGATCCAATGTTAAATATATTACTAAGAAACTGTACATATTTTTTTAAATACTGTAATTTTCGGACTATAAGCTGCAACTTATTTCTCCCCCTTTGAAAATTGCGGCTTACAGAATGACAAATGACTAATAATTTATAAAAAAAAATTCCGGGTTCACCTGCTTCAAGCGGACAATACATTTAGCCTCTTCACATCTAGAAATGGCTATCATTTGAATCGATATGATACCATTTCCCGGTACATGGTAATCAATATGAGTAATCAACACTCCCATTTTTATGTACTTTTGTGTGTCTCCAAATGTGTTGTAAAATGTTAATTGTTTAAAAAATATATATATATTAATAATAATTTCGTATTTAACACTGAGCTAGCTCTGTTGTCTAGTTACCATATTTTCCGGACCATATGGCACACTTGATTATTAGGCGCATTGCCAATGAGCGGATCTAGTCAGGTCTATTTTCATAGAAAAAGCGCAACGGATTATAGGGCGCATTAAAGGAGTCATATTATCATTTTTGTTTCTAAATATTTGGCAGCGTCTTCTCCCCGTCATCTTTGTAGTAGCGGTATAGCGTGCAAGGACGGCAGTGGAAGAAGTGTCAAAAGATGGAGATACGTGTTTTAATGACCTTCAGACTTTACTTAAATCAATAACGAAGCATCATCTCCTCAGCCGTGGCTCACTAGTGCAACAACAACGCCGGAAGTGTTTCCCATGTGAAACCGTGTGACCGGAACTCTTTAATAATTAAAGTTCCTTGGGTGGGTAATGTAAACTCACTACACCGGTATGTTTCAGCGCTTTCATGGCGAGTTTACTGAGTTTACTGAATTTACTATAAGTAAGAACTTTACACTACTTTATATTACAAATGGCATCAGCGCAGGATTAATTTCCCATTACAAGAAGATAGAGAAAAAGAAGAAGCTTATCGACTACGGTGTCTAGACGGACTACAAAGGCAGAGGCGTGCAAATTTTCAGGAATTATACAAATCCCAAATACAGATCAGCAGGTACCAGAAGGTAAGAAAAGTTGCTTTTGCATTATATTGTGAAACAAAACGCCAGACAATGTCTTACCTTATACACAAACCATAATAATACTCATATGTTGAAGCACAGTTCAATCCATCAAGCGGTGCAGCTTCATAGCTTACCAAAGTCGTACTAAAACATTTTAATAGATTTTTGGGAACCATGTGTAATGTTCTATATTTTTAATGGAACGTGTACAATTTTGCTGTTGTTTACTTGAGTCATATTGCATTCTACACTATCTTTTATGTGTGACTGCCATTTACTGGTCACACTTATCCTTACACAATGTACAAAATAAAATAGCTTCGAGGTCGGTAAGCACACCAAAATTCGTCCGTATATTACGCGCACCGAGTTATTAGGCGCACTGTCGAGTTTTGAAAAAATTAAAGGAGTTTAACTGCGCCTTATAGTCCGACTTTGCATGTAGTTGCAATTTCAAAACAATTGATGGCAGTAATATATAGATTACATTGTGCTGTCTTGGACAGGAAGTTGTTTTTGCCATTTAGTTGAATGTGCCTGTCTTGTCGTTTGTCAAGTCCTACAAAGTGTTTATAATGTAAGTATTGTACATATTACACACCAGATTTTTGTAACAAGCACTTTTGGTGGTTTTGATTACAATATTTAAAGGTGTTGAAATCGCGATGTAAAATCACTAATGCTATTTGGTAGCATACTGTGGAGAGGCGGGGCTGGCAGTCCGACGGCGAGGAAGTGCATGCCGGCCCAAGATTGAGGCGTGGACGGCGAGCAGCGAGGGGGGGCGCGCCGAGAGCGACACCGCAATCGAGATCAGGTGCGTGGATCGCGCACCTGGACACAATTAACGAATCTCCTCTCGCTCTAAAAAAAGGCAGCAGCAGAGGAGGGTGGGGTGGAAGGAATTGGAGAGACAACAACGGAGCAAGCGGAAGATAGCGAGAGCGAGAGGCAGACCACGCGGATGGATGAAAAGCGGAACCGGGGAGCGAGCAGTGAGAGCGACAGAGCTGAAAAGCAACCCGCAAAAGACTTTTCTTTTTGAAAAATAAATAAGTCTACACCTGCTTGCAAAATGTCTGTGCTTGCTGGTCCTGGGAACCCACACGACGACGTGAGTCTGTCACACATATCTACGGCAAATCTAATGCAATGAGGATGAGAAATGCCGGACGAAAGAATTTTGTTCAATTCTGACAAAGACGACTTCAGCTGTTTCAGTGCGCAGGATGAGGATGAAGATCGTGCTCAATGACTTTTCAGCTAGTCTACTGCAGGCCGTGTTACAGGCGCTGCCTGTGTAAATATGTCATGTTTCAATGTGTACACCTGCAGCCTATAGGCGTGTCAAGCTACAAATGTACAAAATAAAATGAAGTGTGTGCGGCTTACATTTGGTTTGAAATTACCAGGGAAATTTTAAAGGGAAACATTATCACCAGACCTATGTAAGCGTCAATATATACCTTGATGTTGCAGAAAAAAGACCATATATTTTTTTAACCGATTTCCGAACTCTAAATGGGTGAATTTTGGCGAATTAAACGCCTTTCTGTCTATGGCTCTCGGAGCGATGACGTCAGAACGTGACATCACCTAGGTAGTCAACACGATTTTTCTCCACCACATTACACGCATCAAGTCAAATCAGCTCTGTTATTTTCCGTTTTTTCAAATGTTTTCCGGTACCTTGGAGACATTATGCCGCGTCGGTGTGTTGTCGGAGGGTGTAACAACACAATCAGGGACTGATTCAAGTTGATTTACGTAGAATGTGCATCGATTAGCACGGAATGCTAATCAATGCTAACATGCTATTTAGGCTGGCTGTATGTACATATTGCATCATTATGCCTCATTTGTAGCTATATTTACATCCATCCTTGCCCTCCACCCACATTCAATGCCAAAAAAAAACATACCAATCGACGGATTTAAGAGTCTCCAGTGTCAAGAGATGCTAAAGTCCCTCCTTTGGTTTTTATCGGCGATGCTACGACAGAGATGGCACAGAGATGGCAAGAATGTCTGGATATCCTGCGACACTCAAAGCAGATGCATTTCCAACGATAAAGTTAACGAAATCACAAAGGTGAGTTTTGTTGATGTTGTTGACTTATGCGCTAATCAGACATATTTGGTCGCGGCATGACTGCCAGCTAATCGATGCTAACATGCTATTTAGGCTAGCTGTATGTACATTTGAAACTATATGTACATCCAGCGTTTTCTTCCACCCACATTTAATGCGAAACAAACACTTACCAATCGACGGATTTAAGTTGCTTCAGTGTCAATGCGAAAGTCCCTATCGTTTGGTTCGCACATTTTACCGGCGATGCTAAGGCAGCTATTCGGCAATGCTATGGCCGAATAGCAACAATAGCTATTCACTTAATAGCTTCAGTTTCTTCTTCAATTTCGTTTTCGCTATCTGCCTCCATACTCCAACCATCCGTTTCAATAGACGCGTAATTTGTTGAATCGCTTAAGCCGCTGAAATCCGAGTCTGAATCCGAGTTAATGTCGCTATATCTTGCTGTGGTAACCTCCATGTTTGTTTGTATTGGAATCACTGGATGACGTCACAGGAAAATGAACAGTGGCTTCGCACATAGCGAAAATCAAGCACTTTAAAGCTTTTTTTAGTGATATTCTGGGACGGGTAAAATTTTGAAAAAAAATTTCGAAAAATAAAATAAGCCACTGGGAACTGATTTTTATTGGTTTTAACCCTTCTGAAATTGTGATAATGTTCCCATTTAAACACCACTGGTCAGAGCCTACAGTTCTTTTGGTGAACTGGTGTTGTTCAAAATGGGGTCAGTGTAAAAAGCATTCCTGTGAATTGTGTATTTTGTATTCCATATAAAGCAAAGCATTCTCTGGTGTTAACATGTCCTCTTGACAACCAGCATCCTGTGCAGTGAACTTTGTGGGCACCCCAGGGCTATATTTAGCCAAAATGTGTAACTCTGACCAACCATAAACATGTTTCCACAGTAGAGGACATTGGCTCTCCGGAGGATAGCTGACTTATATGGGGAAACCATCACAAAAGTAGACTTTACTCACCAACTGTACTGCAGATAAGGTAGGATATTCCATAATGCTGGTGATAGTGAACCTTCAAATCCCTTGTTTATTTAATCAAAAATATTGCCGTCACAGACTTGGTGCATTTCCAAACCACTAAAACCATGCAGACCGCAAACAATAGGCAACCAAATAATCTACGACAATTCCTCAACAAGAGAGGAAAAATACAGTCCTTGGGGTAAACTAAATCCTAAGTATTTGTACGCTCAAACAATGCTGAAAACAATTATTATATCTGTATGTAGGAAATAGCCAAAAATGTAAAACTTACAGTTCATTTAATTAGTACAAATAAGATGGACAGAAGGCAACCAAGTAGCCTTGGAGACGAGAACTGCAGCTATCGATTATTTTAGTAGTAAAGTGAATTATATTTTATATAGCGCTTTTATCTTGATTGATTAATTGATTGGAACTTTTATTAGTAGATTGCGCAGTACAGTACATATTCCGTCCAATTGACCACTAAATGGTAACACCTGAATAAGTTTTTCAACTTGTTTAAGTCAGGGTCCATGTTAATCAATTCATGATAGTGAATCAAAACGCCTTAGATAGTGAAATCTAATATATAAGTTACATTTAAACCAGTGTGGATGGCACTTGGAGCACGTGGGTAAAGTATCTTGCCCAAGGACACAACTGCAGGGACTACGATGGTGGGAGCAAGGATCAAACCTGAATCCCGCTAGTTGCTGGCACGGCTGCTCTACCAACCGACCCATGTCGCCCCAATAACAAGTAATTGAGTAATCTAAACTTTTTGTCCATTTATTTGGGTAATCAGACAAAATACACTTTCTAGTCTGAAAATAGTTGAACTAATCTCGGATTTTTCAAATGACCTTTGAGTGCACATAGCACTGAAGTTGGACTTTTACCGCGGCAGCATCACTATATCAGAATCAGAGGGGGAAGTAAATAAAAATTTAGTCAAAGGCTGGACTCCAGGGAGGGGGTCCAGACTGAGGCCAAGGGAAAAAAAAACCATAGCCATAGCACACTTAAACAAGTTACATAGAATCAACAAAACTTGCAACATTTTAGATATGCGAGTAATCACCTGTGATTAATCATGATTTATCCAATTTCCAAAATGTGTTTAATCTGATTTTGAATAATTTGACAGCCTAATATTTATTATCGATATGTTTTGAACAAGTAAAAAAAAACAGTCCCCACTTTGGGCACCTCTGATTTGATCTAGGTTTCTGTGGGTGAACCTGTGGAAGGTTCATTACCATCGACAGAGGGGAGCAGTGAGGGAGCGAATTGGTCGAAGCTACACCCCCATTTCCATTTCTCACCAATTTTGACCAGGGCCGATGGTGGGATTCTGCTCGCCCTTGGTGTTACGTCATGCTAAGTGTCCAACAGGGGGCGCCCTTCTGGCAGTGGAATGGAACGTTCTGAATTTGCCCACGTTCCTCACATTCTCTATGAACATCCTGCTTGCACACCCGTTGTCCGACAATTCTTCTGAATTGAATCGTCAAACAGTTAACTATTCATGTCATGATCCGTGATCCGGATCATGTTTTGTTTAGTTATTTTCTGTTAGTTTTGGACTCTCTTAGTTCCTGTTTTGTGCACCATGGGTTTTTGTTTTGGTTTCCATGGGTACTAATTGGTTTCACCTGCTTCTGATTAATGCTCTGCACGTTCACCTGCTGTTGAGCACTAATCAGAGAGCTATTTATTCACATTGCTCGCCACAGTCGGTGGGGCTTCATTGTTTGCTATACGCAACAGTTAAGTTCCGATGTTCCTGAGTCTTGCTCCTGTGTCTCCTGTGCTAAGTCGTTACCTTATCTTCCCGTGCGAACGGCACGTTTTTTTTTTGTTTGTTCTATCTTTTTGGTAATTGTGTGATTAAATAATCATCTCCTACCTCACGCTGTCGTTCGGAGCTGTCCGTCCTGCATTCCGGGAGAACAAATCTCGACCCGACCAGCCCACACGTGACAATTCAAACACATACCTAATATTTACAATGTCATTCAAATATTATATTTGTATAACCTTTGAACAATATTTATTAAATAAAACAAAGAAGCACCACTGCTGACTTGCATTCAATATATGACTGTAGACAGTTCCACGTGATCTAATTAAACGGCTTGTTTGATTGAAGCATTCATTCACTTCAAGTTATTCGCTAGATCTTCTCACTGATGCAAGTGTGGTTCATGTAACAACACACACATTGGCACACACACACCTACACACACGCACACCCAGGGTATGTCAATGCTAAATGACTGCTTTGATTATAGCAGACAAGCTTTGCCTGCAACCACTGTGATCTCAGCCAGGCATTCTAAATCAGACAGAGGTGGAGACGCGTTCTCGTTCCATAGGGGGAACTTTCATGTCACCATGAAGAGACCGGGGGAAGAGGCGGGTTAGAAGTCAGAACAAGGCATATGGCGTCTTGAATTTTGGGCGATGAGACCTGACAGGTTCACTGAACATTGGGTATGGAGGTTAGTGAGCGGGAGGGGGCTGCACGAGCAGCAAGAGGGGGATATCGGAGCAGAGCAGGTGTGTGTGTGTGCATTCTGGTACTGATGTGTGTTTTGGGTTATCAGGACAGAATGGTACGTTTACTAAACACTCCCATCTGTTTGTATCCTGAAGCTCTACTCAGGCAGTTAGCCAATGTCTTATGCAGATGAGGTGTCCTTACGCGTCTATTTCAATAGATTTGAATAAAGGACTGACAGCACCAAGCAAGCTGTTTCCAAGGGTGTGTTTACTTTACACCTGCCTAAGATCACACAACTATTCCCTCATGACGGTTCACCTGTCTCTGGAGAGATGTCGGCATACAAGAGTCTTAACACTTATTTCCTGTGACTATAAAAATGGGACCCATTACCTCCCTGCTTGGCACTCAGCATCACGGGTTGGAATTGGGGTTTGAATCACCAAAAATCATTCTCAGTCGCGGCCACCGCTGCTGCTCACTGCTCCCCTCACCTCACAGGGGGTGAACAAGGGGATGGGTCAAATGCAGAGGTTAATTTCTCCACAACTAGCGTGTGTGTGTGTGACTATCAGTGGTACTTTAACTTTAACTTGTCTGTATCATTTTCTGTCATGGTGCTCTTATTTTGGTTCTAACACCTCTTCAACCCTCGGTTTTACCCGTTCTGCCAGGAAATCGCACGGCGGTAGTTGGAGAGACCCCAGGATGCGCAAGGCAGGAAGTGACGGTTTAATTTAGGTTTAATAAACAAAAACACCAAAAGGCACAGCATGGACATTAGTCATAATGGACAACAAATCAGTGTCACGAGGGAGGCGTCACCGACTTATAAACCCTCCTGATTAGTGATCGGAGGCAGATGGGTTCCCTGATCACTAATCAAGAGCAGGTGTGGAGAGCAGTACAGACATAGACAAAACAGGAAGTAAAAAAAAAACAAGAGCGATAGACAGGAAGAAATACTAAACACAGGATAAAATAGGGATCATGACATTATGAATATATTGTACTAGAGACAGTCTGTGTATTAGCTGTAGTAGAAATGCAGCTGTAACTTAGTTTTCGAAACCCCCTTTTTTTGTATGATTTAGTTACCACAAAAATGTGGTAGTGTGAAGTCTACTGTTGCCGTTAAAGACCACACCGCTGTTAAAAAAAAAAACTACACAACACACTGTTTTGCTTGTCTCCTTGCAAGGCTGAAAACCAAAATTGAATGCCCAGGACCTTCAATCCCTCAGGCTGTACTACATCAAAAAGCGACATCAGTGTCTAAAGGATATCACCACATGGGCTCAGGAACAGTTCAGAAAACCACTGTCAGTAACTACAGTTGGTCGCTACATCTGCAAATGCAAGTTAAAACTCTACTATGCCAAGGCGAAAGCCATTTATCAACACCCAGAAACGTTGCCGGCTTCTGGACTGATGCAAAGTGGAAAAGTGCTCTGTGGTCTGACGAGTCCACATTTTAAATTGTTTTTGGAAACTGTGGATTTCGTGTCCTGCGGAACAAAGAGGAAAAGAACCACCCAGATTGTTCTAGGCGCAAAGTTCAAAATCCAGCATCTGTGATGTGGTATGGAGCTGTATTAGTGCCCAAGGCATGGGTAACTTACACACCTGTGAAGGCACCATTAATGCTGAAAGGTACAAAAAGGTTTTGGAGCAACATATGTTGTCATCCAAGCAACGTTATCATGGACACTCCTGCTTGTTTCAGCAAGACAATGTCAAGCCATGTGTTACAACAGCCTGGCTTCTTAGT